>NW_017974052.1:0-3739 GCF_001876935.1 Asparagus officinalis
TATACTTAACCGTCCAAAATGGTAATATTCTCGCTCAATCCCTAATCTAGTGGAACTAGTACATCGGGTAAAAAATCCAAATAAGGAACCCCCCATATATATACCATGTGTTCCAAAAGATTATGAATTGGGCAAAGTTATTCTCATTCTAGTGTTAAATATATATATATAACCAAAGATATCAACATAATATAAGGTACTTGTCATAAAATTTATTTACCGGATCAAACAAATGTGGGTAGTCGCGTCGCATGTCCTCCTCGCGCTCCCAAGAAGCTTCCTCAACTCCACTTCGGTTCCATTGAACTTTCACCAATGGAATCACCTTGTTCCTGAGTCTCTTGTCTTCTCTAGCTAGAATAGACACTGGGATCTCAATAGTAGACAAATCATCCCGAAGCTCAATCTCCGGTACATCCAACACTCGCTGCTGCTCCTCATCATGCAAGTGTTTCTTGAGCATAGAGATATGGAACACATTGTGTACACTAGACATGGATGCTGGAAGGTCCAGTCTGTATGACACCGCTCCAATGCGCTCCAAAATCCGGAAAGGTCCAATATATCTTGGTGCAAGCTTCCCTCGCCTCCCGAATCGCTGCACGCCCTTCATAGGCGATACCTTCAGCATAACCAAATCCTCAATCTGGAACTCTAGTGGTCTTCGCCTCTTATCTGCATAGCTCTTCTGCCGACTCTGAGCGGCTAGAATCCGCTCTCTAATCAATGCTACCTTCTCAGTAGTCTGCCTCACAAGCTCTGGCCCAAGCATCAAACTATCCTCTGGCTCTGCCCAGCATATCGGTGATCTACAGGGCCTCCCGTACAATGCCTCATACGGAGCCATGCCGATCGTCGCTTGATAACTGTTGTTATAAGCAAATTCTACCAATGGAATATGATCCTCCCAGCTGCCTTGGAAGTCAATAACACATGCCCGCAACATATCCTCCAACACCTGATTCACTCTCTCCGTCTGACCGTCCGTCTGCGGGTGGAATACACTGCTATAAGATAGCCTGCTGCCAAATGAGTCCTGGAAACTCCTCCAAAAGTGTGAAGTGAAAACCGATCCTCGATCCGACACGATCGTATCTGGAACTCCATGGAGTCGAACTATCTCCTGAATGAAGATCCTCGCATACGCCTCGGCAGTATAAGTGGTCCTCACCGGAATAAAATACACTGACTTCGTCAACCGGTCCACTATCACCCAAACAGAATCATTCCCCTTCTTCGACTTTGGCAACCCCACAATAAAATTCATGGAAATATCCGCCCACTTCCACTCCGGAATAGGCAAAGGCTGAAGGGTCCCTGCCGGTCTCTGATGTTCTGCCTTCACCTGCTGACAGGTAAAACATCTAGCCATATAGTCTGCAACCTCTCTACGCATACCGCTCCACCAGAAATGTCTCTTCAAGTCCTTGTACATCTTGGTGGTTCCTGGATGCACCGTGTACCGAGTACGGTGTGCCCACTGGCTGGCATAACCAATCTACCCTTCATCCGTAGACCTCCATCTGCTCCAATGGTCCAATCAGTCTTTGGCTCTTTGGAAATATCCTCCTTTCGGATTTGAATCCAAGAGTCCCCCATCTGGGCTCTGACAACTCTATCACTCCAAGATGGTTGCACCGACACAGCTCCCAAAAATGCATCGGTTCCTCCAATCTCGGGTCTAAAATCAAACTGGCTAAGAGTGGTAAGATCTCTGTATAATGAACACCTCAAAGCCGCAACCCGATGTCGACGCTTCCTACTCAAAGCATCTGCTACAACATTCGCCTTCCCCGGATGATACTGAATCGCGAACTCGTAGTCCTTGATAAACTCAATCCATCTCCTCTGTCTCTGGTTGAGTTCCTTCTGGGAAAAGAGATACTTCAGACTCTGATGATCAGTGAATAACTCAAATTGCACTCCATAAAGGTAGTGCCTCCATGACTTCAGTGCAAATACCACTGCTGCTAACTCCAAGTCATGAGTGGGATAGTTCTGCTCATGCACCCTCAACTGCCATGAGATATAAGCTACTACCCTCTGAGTCTGCATCAATACGCCTCCTAAGCCTGCCAACGATGCATCTGTATATACAACGAATGTCCTGTCGCTGCTCGGAATAGTCAGAACTGGTGCTGTAGTCAGCTTAGCCTTCAAAATATCGATTCTGGCACTCCATGCTCCAAATGAACGGTACACCCTTCTTCGTAAGGTGTGTGATCGGTGTCGAAATCATCGAGAAGTCCTGGATGAACTTCCTGTAGTAGCCAGCTAGACCCAAAAAGCTACGAATCTCGGTCACTGTCTTCGGCGGCTCCCAATTAAGGACCGCTGAAACCTTAGCTGGATCAACTGCTATGCCCTCTCTACTGATGACGTGGCCGAGAAATCTGACCTCTAAAAGCCAAAATTCACATTTGCTGAACTTGGCATATAACTGGTGCTCCTGAAGAATCCTCAAAGCTATCCGTAGATGCTCCTCATGATCCGCCTCTGATCTCGAGTAAATGAGTATATCATCGATGAAAACGATCACAAACTGATCTAAGAAGGGACGGAAAACCCGGTTCATCAAATCCATGAATACCGCGGGTGCATTGGTCAACCCAAATGGCATGACCAAGAACTCGAAAGACCCATATCGAGTAAGAAAAGCGGTCTTGTGAATATCCATCTCCCTAACCCGCAACTGATGATAGCCGGAACGAAGATCAATCTTCGAGAAATACTGCGCACCCTGCAACTGGTCAAATAAGTCATCAATCCTAGGTAGTGGGTACATATTCCGGATAGTGACCTTGTTCAACTCTCTATAATCTATGCATAATCTCATACTACCGTCCTTCTTCTTCACGAAGAGGACCGGCGTGCCCCACGGAGAATGACTCTGGCGAATAAAACCCTGAGCTAGTAACTCATCCAACTGGGTCTGAAGCTCCCTCATCTCAGCTGGTACCATACGATAGGGTGCGCGGGATATCGGGGCTGTGCCAGGCTGCAACTCAATACAAAACTCCACCTCTCTCACCGGAGGTAGTCCAGGTATGTTCTGAAAGACATCCTGATACTCTGAGACAATTCTAGTCTCCAATAACTTAGCACCCTGATCCCGCCGCATCACCTCCTCGATGTACGCCAGAAATGACTCCGCAAGTCGGTTGCCCTTAGAGGCGGCTATAATCATCTCGGACCCATCGGACGCTCGCAACTTGGAATGCGAAGCTCCCGAATCGAAAAGAATACGGGCGGGGAAAGAATCCACAAGGAACGTACCCTCTACTATAGCTCCGCTAGCTCCATGATCACGGGGAACTACTGCATAAACCCTGCCTGTGGCTGACGACTGCTCTGCTGATGGAGGTGGGGAATATGGGATAATCTGTCCCTGAGGAAACTCCTGAACTGCCCGGATCTGCCCCTCAGTCCTCTGGGCTACTGGTGGTGCCTCAATCCTGGTCTGCTGGCCCTAGCCTCTGCCCTGCTGTCGCTGCTACTGGTTCGGACCCTTGCCCTGCTGGGCTCCTGCTGGTGCGCTACGGCACTCCGATGCCTTGTGTCCAACCTTGTGACAGTTAAAGCAAGATCCCTGAAACTTGCGCTGTTGATGCGCTCTCTGGTCCTGCTGGGGTCCCTTTTTATAAGGGCCCTGATGCTGCTGCTGCTGAGGTCCAGAAAAAGACCTCTTGTTCTTGCCCTTGTCTCCACTCTGCCCCGTCTTGGCCTTCCCTTCCTTATC
>NW_017974052.1:7530-8259 GCF_001876935.1 Asparagus officinalis
ATATATATATATATATATATATATATATATATATATATATGATTAATATTCACAAGGGATTATTTATCACTAGAAATTCAATATATTCATTATAAAATTTACGGGGTTCTACACTCAATAACCTCCCAAGTCTAGACTCATTTCAAAAAATATTACCTTCCTTTCATATGGCCAACAACTTTTGAAGATTTATTACAACTTGTAAGTAAACTTTGAGGAAGTGCTGGATATATTTGGCGTAGCATATTCACAAGGGATTATTTATCACTAGAAATTCAATATATTCATTATAAAATTTACGGGGTTCTACACTCAATAACCTCCCAAGTCTAGACTCATTTCAAAAAATATTACCTTCCTTTCATATGGCCAACAACTTTTGAAGATTTATTACAACTTGTAAGTAAACTTTGAGGAAGTGCTGGATATATTTGGCGTAGCTTTATCTCCTATATCTGCTGGAATATATGGATCAGTAGGAATAAAACTTTATTTGATAAAACAAGTTTCTCTATCAAGAAAATTGTTAATCAAACAATTTACGGCTTGTATGATTGGTCAGGTAATGGAAGAGGTGCTGCGGCAAGGGAACTATCTGCCAGGCTAGAAAAATTTCCCCTATCCAGAGCCAGTGTTTGAAGAAAGAGGGCATACCATGGATCTTGAGAGTTTTTATCTTGTGTAAATATCTGTCAAGTAAACTTTATCTTTTGGTTTTCATGTTGTTTT
>NW_017974053.1:0-2829 GCF_001876935.1 Asparagus officinalis
GATATATGTAGGCAAACTAAACTTATACCTAGGTGAATGCACACACATGAACTTGAATCTTTAACGCTTTATTATCGTGTGTTGAAATACCTGTAAAGAGAAAAACAAAACAACAAAAACTAGAGAATAGATTAGCGATAAATTATTTGACAAATCATCATCAAAACTATAGGGCCAACAATCTCCCCCTTTTTAATGATGGCAAACAATTTATTGACAAATCATCATCAAAACTATAGGGCCAACAATCTCCCCCTTTTTAATGATGGCAAACAATTTATTTAATGATATGAAATACATATTGATAAACATGAATAAACTATATTAAGATGAATATAAAAACCATATATTAAACCACATACACATAGCATAATATGAATTAAACATTATACTGAACATCGATATGTAGATTTTCTCCCCCTTTGACAACATCAAAAAGGAAAAATAAATAAATAAATAGGAGCAACGCTCCCCCTGCATTCAAGCACAAATAATAACCAAGTGTATGGACACAAAATCTCCCCCTGTCAATTTGCATAAATGACGTATAAAGATCATATATAGGAGCAAAAAAAATCATAATCATTCATACACATCCATAAACATTTGAAATTTAATGTCCAAACCAAGCATAAAGCATCATTAGCAACATGTTTTCACAAAACCACATATTTGTTTTCACAAAACAAGGCATAAAATATTGCTTTTACCATACATTGTTCATGATAAACTAACATAACCACAATAAACCAAATTAGTCCCACAAAACTAAATTGTTTACCACACAAACCATACATAATTTGTTCCATAATAACACATATTTTTCCACACAAACCATAGAGTTATTACAACTCCAAATAAAACATAAGTATCAAGTTTTCTTACACCAAAACATAAACATCACCATAAGGATAAAATCCAATAAACTCCAATAAGCAACAAAGTCAATCACCACCATCATCAGATCCGGAGCCAGATCCCGAACCAAAGCCAGATGCAAATCCTTCATCAGAGCCCTCATCAGAACCAGAGTCAGAACTGGAAGAGGGATCCGAAATCCCAAGAGACTGACGCTGATAAGATAGAATAGTCCTAACGTCCTTCTGAATAGATGAGACCTGAGTCTCAAGACGATCCAATCGGGCACAGATATTAGAAGTGGAGGAGGTGGAAGCTCTAGACCAAGAACGGGAAGATGATGGCTTAGTAGGATCAGATAAGGAGTCAAAAAGTTGCATACGGGAGAGAGAGACTCTATCAAAGTATTCCTTACCCGGATCAACTTTGGGTTCATTGGATAGAGCAACACCGAAGTGTTGGAGAATGAGGGTGATGAAGCTGCCAAAGGGAAGAAATTTGTAATGCTTGCATGCCATGTTCTTAAGAAAAACATTTGCCCAATTCACTTTTATTTTGGCAAAAATGGCATAAACAACATTAACCTTATCAGGGGCAAAATGATCAAAGCTACCGGTTTTGGGAATGAGATTATGAGCAACAATACGAGCTATGATTTTAGCAGTGGGATGGAGTGATTTATTGTTCATAGGATAGGTGCAACCAGGCTTAAACAAGATATCGTTCACAGCCTGATCGGTGTGATCGATAGTGTAAAACCCAGTAAATTTGAATATTTTATGATAAATAATGATAAATATGTTATATGGTGAAAAATAATATATTTTGATGTTTGGATATGATAAGAATTGATTTGAGATCAATTCAATGTATATTTGTGAAAATATGAGTGCAAATGCACAAAACATGCACAAAGGCCAAAAGAGTGAAAATCTGGGAATAATGACCAGTTATGAGTTTTTATGTTTTGCACACCGATGCAGTTAGAATTTGGAAATGTGTAAAAAATCAAAGTTGTAGGTCTCTTCAGAAGCTTTCCAACAAGTCTTAGATCACCTCATTTCGAGGTCGTATGAGAAAGTTTTAACCAAAATACCGAAGGGGTATTTTCCTAGTCAGACTAGGTTTCCTGGTTCGGGTATAACAGGTTTGTTTCGGGTTTGCCTCTATAAATACCTGTATTTTTCACGAAAATTTCTTTCTTTTATCATATCTAAGAACCCTAACAGCCACCAAACCCCCATAAACCCTATTTTGAATTCTTGGAGAAGATTGGAGGCTTTCAAGTTGGGTTTTTGTTGATTTTTGGCTTTTGGAGTGGAGATCTCCTTCGACGTTGCTTCTAACAAGTTTTCCTACAACCCCAGGCGAGTATCATCTCTACTAATCCCCCTCCAAGTTTTTAAAATATTTTTGAAGAGTTTTTAATGAGTTTTATAGAGCCTAATCAATTATTTTGTATATAAAAATTGGATCTTTTGTATATATGTATAAAGACTAGGTCTTTTCATGTTAAAGAGATTAAGCATGAATTTACAGAAGTATTTTAAGATCTGAAAATAATTTAAAAAATTATTTATTAAAAATAATTTAAACATTGTTTATCTGAATTTAGATGTCTTATGCTTCGTTTTAAAGTTTCTTGCATGATTGAAGGTTTACATATGATTTCTTGTGCAAATAATCATGCTTGTTATGTTCTGCTGAAAATCTGCTGCACATATACTTTTGAGCTAGAAATTTAAAATAACAAATGAAATCCAAATTGAACCAAACTAATGCTAATTGAAAGATATGTGAATCTAGTTTTCAAAACAGAAAACCATACCTAAAGATAGTTTTCCTAGAGAAAGATATACTCATTTTACTGATGATATATCCTGCAGAAAATCTGCTGCATAAATAAAATGTTTGACTGGAAATTAGAAATATCATATGAACTCCAAACTGAACCAAATCAGTGTAAAATGA
>NW_017974053.1:5789-8063 GCF_001876935.1 Asparagus officinalis
CAGCCACCAGCATAGTTTATGTAGTCGTGCCACGTGATCATAGTGCGAGCAGAGTTTTCGTAGTAAATTCTTATCCAGCTCGAATCTTTTTGATTCAGAAGCTTCGCATTTTTTTATCTATCATGATGTCATGATTAGACATTAGCTTGTAGCGCAGTGTTTAGGCATTCCATTATCAGTTTGTACTCCTTTAGGGGAGGTGTCCTAATTAGAGAGTATATGTAGGAGATGTGTCATCAGTATAGATGAGTTTGAGTTCATCTTTGTCATGGTCGTGTTGGGGATGTTGAATTTTGACGTCATTCTTGGTATGGAATGGTTATCATCCTACAACATCAATATCGACTGTTTTGTTAAAACAGTATGCTTGTGAGCATTCGTTGGGATTGTATAGATAGTAGCAACCTCATGGGGTAACCAGAATGCGGAGTCATTTCTGGCATACGTCGAAGAGGTGATGATACGGAATCGGGGTGCAGTTTTGAGCGAGACCGGAGTTGTCTCAGTATATCAGGATGTCTTTCAGGACATACCTATGTTTTCTCCAGTGAGAGAGGTTGTTTTCCTGCATCGAGTTGCAGCAGGCACCGTACCGATATTCCGAGCACCTTACCATATCATATGGCACCCGCTGAGATGAGGGAGCTACATACTCAGCTAGATGAGTTTTTATCACAGAGTTTTTTTTTTCTGGAGTCTTTTTTTTGGGAGTACATGAGTTGAACAAGGTCATTTTTCGGATCACGGATCCACTATCGAGGATTTATGACTTGTTTGACTAGCTGCGGGGAGCGCAGCATTTCTCGAAGATTAATCTTCATTCTAGTTATTTCCAGTTGCGATTGTGGTAAATGGATGTTTCCAAAATCGTATTTTTTTTGACTCGATATGGGTCTTTTGAGTTCTTGTCATGCCATTTGGGCTGACCAATGCACCCGCGGTATTCATGGATTTGATGAACCGGGTTTTTCGTCCATGTTAGGACCAGTTCGTAGTCATTTTATTAACGACATCATTATCTTTTCGAGATCGGAGACAGAGCGCGAGCAACATCCTCTTTTGGCATTGCGGGGATAGCGGACAATTGAGATTAGAGGCATCAGTGATACGCTAAGTTCAGCAAATGAGTTTTTGCTATAAGAGATTAGATTTTTAGGCCACGTCATTAGCAGGTGGGGCATAACAGTGGATCCAGCCATTGTTGAGGCTGTACTTGATTGTGAGTCACTAAGAACTATTTCAGGGGTTCGTAGTTTTAGAATGGTATGAGAGAAAGTTCATTCAGGACTTTTTGAAGATTGTGATACTACTTACACACATTACAAAGAAGGGTGTATAGTTTGCTTTGGGCACGGGGTGCCAGGAAGCCTTTAAGACTATTAAGGCTAGATAGACTACAATAACAATTTTGACTGTTCTAAACAGTGATACGACATTTGTCATTTACGTGGACACACCATTAGTAGGACTACAAGGTGTTTTGATGCAGACCAGGAGGGTATGGCTTATTTTGTGACAGTTTAGGCGTATCGTAACAGATATACAATACATCCATGCACAAGGAAAATGTACAAGGATCTGAAGAGATATTTTTTGGTGGAGTGGTATGCGCAGAGGGATTTCAGATTATGTGGCTAAGTGTTATACCTGCCAACAAATTAAGGCAGAACATCAGAGACATGCAGGAACCCTACAGCTTTTACCCATTCATGAGTGAAAGTGGGCAGATATTTCCATGGATTTCATAATGGGGTTGCCTAAATCAAAGGACGGAAATGATTCTATTTGGGTTATAGTGGACATATTGACTAAGCCTACACATTTCTTACCAGTAAGGACGACTTATACGGCAGATATGTATGCAAGGATCTTCGTTTGGGAGATTGTTAGATTGCATGGAGTTTCGGAGACGATTGTATCAGATCGGGGCTCAGTCTTCACATCCCATTTTTGGAGGAGTTTCCAGGATGCTTTTGGTAGTCAGTTGTCATTTAGCAGCGTTTTTCACCCCCAGACAGATGGTCAGACCGAGAGGGTGAATCAGATCGTAGAGGACATGCTGAGAGCATGCATTATGGATTTTTAGGGTAGCTGGGAGGATCACATCCCACTGATTGAATTTGCATATAATAATAGTTATCAAGCTATCATCAGGATGGCATCGTATGAAGCTTTGTACGGGAGACCTTGCATATCGCCTATATATTGGGCAGAGCCAGATGATAGTTTATTGATTTGTCCAGAGTTGGTTAGACAGACCACAGAGAAGGTGGC
>NW_017974054.1:0-8042 GCF_001876935.1 Asparagus officinalis
ATCATCGATATCGCTCTGAAAGCTTGAGTCGGAAAAAGCCTCCATTCGGAGGTCACTTTTATCGTATATAAAAAATAACTTCTTAGTCCTTTTAAGGTACTTAAGTATATTCTTGACCGCTTTCCAGTGCTCTTCTCCATGATTAGATTGGTATCTACTTACCAAACTGAGTGAATAAGCAATATCTGGTCTAGTACATAACATGGCATACATGATCGATCCTACTGCCGAGGCATAAGGAATTAGACTCATGCGTTTCCTCTCTTCATCAGTCCGGGGAGACATCTTTTTAGAGAGGGAGATTCCAGGAGATGCAGGTACAAAACCTTTCTTGGAATTTTCCATGCTAAACTGTTTTAGCACTTTGCCAATGTATCTAGATTGCGATAATCCTAGCATCCTTTTAGATCTATCTCTATAGATCTGAATACCTAGTACACAGGATGCTTCACCTAAATCTTTCATGGAAAATCTTTTTGATAGCTAAATTTTAACCGCTTGTAATGACGATATGTCATTACCGATTTAAGAGTATATCGTCTACATATAAAATAAGAAACGATATAATACTCCCAATTATCCTTTTATACACACATGGTTCATCTGGATTTTTGATGAAACCAAACTCTTTGATAGCATCATCAAAACAGATGTTCCATCTTCGCGATGCTTGCTTCAGTCCATAAATAGATTTAAGCAATCTACATGCTTTTCCACTGCTCCCACTGACTACAAAACCCTCTGGTTGTGTCATATATATGCACTCTTCTAAATCACCATTTAGAAATGCAGTTTTAACGTCCATTTTCCAGATCTCATAGTCATAGTGAGAAGCTATAGCAAGTAGGATCTGAATAGACTTGAGCATAGCCACTGGAGAAAAAGTTTCATCATAGTCCAAACCAGGTCTTTGACGAAAACCTTTAGCTACCAGTCTAGCTTTAAAAGTCTCTACTTTTCCATCTACACCCAACTTTTTCTTAAACAACCATTTGCAACCTATGGGTATCACCCCTTTAGGAGCATTGTCTAATATCCATACTTTGTTGGTGTACATAGAGTCTATTTCAGATTTCATTGCATCATGCCAAGCAACAGAGTCCCTACTCTCAGAGGCTTGCTGATAACTTAAAGGTTCGTCATCATCTATGACGTGATCTAACATGCCACCTTCAACTAAAAAATTATATTGTGTCTTAGGTGCATGAGATCGCCTTGGATATCTGTGGAGTGGTTGAGGTTCTTCTGGTATAACTGAATTTGCTGGTTCCACTAATTTATCAGTAATATTTTGTATCTCTGAAATTTCTTCCAGTTCTACCATGCTCCCACTAATTTCTTTTTCAAGAAATTCCTTCTCTAAGAAGGTGGCATGCCGAGAAACAATTATCTTTTGTTCATCGATGTGGTAGAATTGATATCCAATGGAATTCCTTGGATATCCTACAAATTTGCATAATACTGAGCGTGCCTCTAACTTTTTGGGATCTTGCTTCTTTACATAAGCATGACATCCCCAAATCTTAATATAATTAAGATGTGGTTTCTTCCCACTCCATATCTCATATGGAGGTTTAGGCACTGCTTTAGTTGGAACCCTATTCAGTAAGTGTGTTGCTGTTTCTAATGCATACCCCCAGAATGAAAAAGGTAACTCAGTGTTACTCATCATGGAACGTACCATATCTAATAGGGTACGATTCCTTCTTTCTGACACGCCGTTAAGCTGTGGTGTAAAGGGTGGAGTAACCTGAGAGAGAATCCCATTCTCTTTTAAAATACCTAAGAATTCCGAGCTCAAGTATTCACCTCCTCGATCCGATCGAAGAATTTTAACTTTCTTGCCCGTTTGGTTCTCTACTTCATTTTTGTACTCGATAAATTTCTCAAGTGCTTCAGATTTGTGTTTCATCAAAAACACATGTCCAAACCTTGAAAAATCATCAGTAAAAGTAATAAAGTAGGAGTAGCCACCTCTGGCCATTGTAGACATAGGACCACATACATCACTATGTATCAGTCCTAAGAGTTCTGTAACTCTTACTCCAGTTCCTGTAAATGGAGTCTTGGTCATTTTACCTTTAAGACAAGACTTGCAAGTCTCATAAGACTCAAAGTCAAATGGATCTAAATATCCATGCTTATGAAGCTCGCCAAGTCTTTCTTTATTAATGTGACCAAGTCTGCAATGCCATAAGAAAGCGTCATTCATAACTGAGTGCTTTCTTTTATTAGTGTGATAAGTGTTCAGAATTGTATTTTGATTAAGAATATAGATGCCATTGCACAATGTTCCATAAGCAATCAACTTTTGATTAAATATGATATTCATAACATTGTTCTCCAACTTAAATACATATCCATCTTTATCTAATAAAGATATGGATATTATATTACACATCATAGTTGGTACAAAATAGCAGCTATTTAAAATCAAAACGTTTCCATTTGGTAAAGCTAGATGAAAATCCCCTACTGCAAGTGCTGCAACTATTGCACCATTACCAACTTGCATAGTCATCTCTCCAGCTCCAAGTTTTCTATAACTTTTAAGTCCCTGTAACAAATTACAGATGTGAGATCCTGATCCGGTATCTAATACCCAGGATGTATGATTTATAGAAAAACAATTCTGAGTAACAAACACACCTGTAGATGAAGCAACAACTTGCTTATTCTTGGTGAGTGAGGCTAGGTATTCTGGGCAGTTCCTTTTCCAATGTCCTGACTTATGACAATGGAAGCATTCTGCTGTCATCATTTTTGCCTTTCCTTTATCCTTCTTGACAGCCTTCTTAACACCTTTCCTTGGTTTAGTAGTTTTCTTCATTCCTTTTTTCTTAGCAACCAATTTGCCAGAAGAGGAAGAAGATTGCCCTATAGCCAAGACTGGTGTTTGTCCCTTTTTCAAAGAACTTTCTTCCTGTCTTAACAAATTAAGCAAGGCAGGAAGAGTGGGCTCCAGATCCATCATCAAAAACTGTGATATGAATCGGGAGTATGCTGGTGTCAAGGACTGCAGAATGATATCTGTATATCTATCTGCATCTAGGCCTACGTTCAAAAGTTCAAGCTCATTGACATAGGCGATCATTTTGAGGACATGATCCCCAACAGAAGATCCCACAGTCATTTTCGTCTGGAACAGATTCCTAGACGCCGCGTACTTCATTTGTCGCGGTTGCTCGCCATACAGTTCTTCTGTATTACGAAATATGGATCTGATATCCATATTCTCATGTTGTCTCTGATGGACCAAATCCATAGAGGCAATGGTGAGGCATTGAGCAAGTGAACAATCTTTATCCCATGTATTGCGGATTTCAGTTTCCGCTATAGTGGGTTCTAGGCCTAGAACAGGTTCGGGCGCAGTGAGGACATATGCTACTTTGTCATAAGTTAGGGCAATTTTAACATTCCTCAACCAGTCTTTGTAATTAGGACCGGTTAACTTGTTCTGTTCCAATATGAGTTTTAAACCAGACATAATGGCCTGAAAGAGAGAGAAAAGGTATTTTAGCAGATGTTCAATACATAAAATAGATTTGGTTTATTTTTATCTAAGTTATGCCTCCCACTATTTTTCGAGTCCCTCAAAACCTTATAATAGGTGATCGGAAAACAACTCATTGTTTTCAAGTGGGATCAAGATCCAATTATCATTGAATGCATCAACCTTGGCGTATGTCAACAAATTAACACATTCAATAATTGGTAGACAACTTTTGTCTTTTACACTCTTGTAATTCTTGATATGATTTTACCCCTAGTCTTTTATGACCTTGACGTATGCCAACAAATCATAAAATGCTAGTCAAGTTTGTACCCATCATTTCTTGACTGGCTTAAATTTAACTTATGCAAACTCTTGACGTATGCCAACAAAGTTGCATAACCAACTTAAGCTATCCTTATATCTTATATACAGATGAATACTATTTAGCCATAGAATAGTTATGCCTTGACGTATGCCAACAAACATAGTATTTATAAGCTTAATAGTATTTAACTAAAATGATGGAGGGCTACGGACGATTTCTCAAATCTTTTACCGTAATCGAACTTGATATAGTTTAAAGATGCTCTATATTTATACTTGCAACAATTAAACTAGCCAGGAAAGCGCAAGATTGGTGGGAGGGTTCCGAGCTATTCACCGGGAATATTTATCGGACCTTAATTAAGTAACCACTTCTCTTTAAGACTATAGCGCGAAAGATTGGGCATCACCCCTAATCTTAAGTTGGGCATCACCCCATGAGCTATATCTCATAATTACTTTCCTTGACACTAGTTAAAAGCTCATTCTAAATACATCTCTTTTAACTGCTTTAGGTTTATTTATCTTTCACACTAACACTATGTTAATGTCGATCTCACCACTCTATGGTCAATAAACTCTTATTGCCATGTCTCACAAAGTTTAAAAAATGAGTTTTTATAATAAAAACTATTCTCTAGTGAGATAGAGATATAAACTTTGCAAAAAATAGCACCCAATTGTATTGACATCTACAATTTGGGGCACAACCAACATATCAACATATGTAATGTAAAACTTATATAGAATGGTAGTGGACAACTAAAGAAAATAAAATGCAACTACACTAATTACATTTTAGCAAGCCATATGCAACTCCTTGCGGTGCTTGTTCCCTTGCAAACTCTGTATTATTACAATCATATAAACATAGGACGTGCAAGCCCCATTTATAATGGAAAAACCATCTCGTAGGATGGGTAATAATATTGCATTAAATATAAAGCAAAAGCTATAAATGAAATAACTAAACTAAGCAACCATACCCCCCCACACCCGAACAAGGGCCTATACCCGTAGGCGTAGCCCATGATCGGTGAGCAAGTGCCTAAACCCGTAGGCGTAGCCCATGCTCGGGGAGGGAAGAGGTCGTAAATAATTATTACATTTCTAACTTTATTACATCAATACAAAACATACAAGAGAATAGTTGTCCACTACCATCCATAAACATAACATCCATGCAAGATGATAAATCATATAACTTAATCAACATTAAGAAATATGCATCTATCTAGTTATGCAACATATTGGAAACTAGATAGCATAAGGATTATCCAAACTCAAAAAAGACTAACAAGCTTCTAACATACAACTACACTAGTTGTAATTAATTATTTTATAAAATAACTTGAATTAATTAACTAGTTTCATGTAAACTAGAAATTAGAAGCAAGAACAAGGTCCTCCATGAGTTAGATGTACATGTTAAGATTCAATTAGATAGAACCATAGCTCTGATACCATGAAGGAAATCGTGCTATGTCTACATGCATAATACACAGCGGAAGACATGTATGTACAAAAATACTAAGCATGTAGAGAGCATGAAATATTCATATGGATCGTCTAATTAAATCTAACATGATCCTTATTATTAAGTGAGCATACAAGAGTTAGAAAGTCATACTTTCGTAGCGTGATTCGATGGAAGATCGAATAACCCCTAGCTCTTGCTCCTTGTAGTAGAAAATCTCCTTGTAGTGGATCTCCAAGTCTTCAAGTGAGCTTGATAAAATGGGAGTCTTCTTAAGACACAAGGCAAGATATCCACCCCGGGGTTCTTAAAATCCTACTACTTCCTCTTGCTCAAAGATTGCTAAAGTTTAGTAAGAGGAGAGCTCTCTTTTATTCTCTTATGGAAAAAACACTTAGCCAATTTTTCATTAACCTTTCCATAAGAAAAAGAGCTCATATTTATAGAGTGAAATGTGTTCATGATATGAATGACTCATCCTATGAGTCATGCAATGAATCATCAAAAATTAATGATTAATCAAGTGAGTCATGCAATGAATCATCTTATGAATCATTACATTTCAAAACCATGTGCTAATAAACCATGTGCTCAAACCATACCACTAAGTGACTCATCTCATGACTCATTATACATGGTATGTGTATTTCATAAATGAGAATACCAAATTATTATCACTAATACAGTATTTCATAAATACGGTATATAGTATTATTCCAATCTTTAACTAATTAGTCACTATATGACCAAATAAATCAAGAGTTGACCAAAAGTCAACTGTTGACCAAAAAGTCAACTAGTTGACTAAAAGTTAACTTTATGGGAAAAATACTGGAATTCATTTCCTAAGCACATAGCATTCCGATTTTACCGATATACATAACCGTTTATGTGTATCCGGAAGAAATCATATATGCGTATCAATCATACGCATCACTCCATAAATTGTGTTTCATAGGATTCAAGTACGCGCTTGGTGTGACTCTAGGGCCCAACTTAAAAAACTCGGTAGTGGATCATATCCATAAGTACAACAGAGGTGCTAGCTACACATGAAGACCACCCGGGTATAAGTTGTGATAAAGGTCTGCAAGATGCTTATCCAATTTTATCAGGACCACTCAATGATAATACCGTACAGTCCGGTCTCTTCGTCAAACCATGTCAAACTATTGAGCCTAGGGTATGGCAAACTGTCAAACCCTAATAGCTTGATTAGTGTTTATTGATATTAAACTCATAACCTATAAGATCAAACTGACACTCAGTTTATCTTATTCACCTTGGCCAAGGATTTCCAGGCTATAGTTATATCAAACAATCTTATGACATCAACCCCTATACTGGGAGAGACGAATCCCTTCTTGGCATCTCAATATCTACTTATGTCTCGGGATGTACCCAACAAGAACCGTTATGCACAATTCAATAAGAACTGTGGTTAGGTAAAAGTCTAAATACATCTTTACTGACATATAAGATATTGCACTCATGCCTCAGGTCAAGAGACTACTATGTACTATATCACTTGAGAACTTCTATTTGACAGTTAAGTATATTACCAACTAGATGTTCTCGGCGAGTCGTTCAGTCAACTCATTCACTAATGAGTCACCTGTATACTGTATCTTGATGTCTCACATCAATGATCTAAGAGATTGATCATCTCCTTCAAAAGGAGAAATAAAGCATACACTAGTCTAAACCAAAGTGATGATGTCCTATCTCAACACTTCATCAACTAGGAACATTTTAGAATATACGTTACCGACTAATCAGATCTCTTCATTACGATCACTATCCGAAATGTCTGATAGTCTAGTATTTATTCTAAGGACATTATCTGTATTTTTAGAACATCAGATAAATCTGACCAAAATAGCATACTATCATTTTGAACAAGGATGTTATATACATATAGTTTCTGTTATAATATACAATAATTGCCTGCAGGGCACCTATATCTAACAAACTCCTACTTGCACTAAGGCCAATTATAGTATCTAATACCCAATAGCTCAACAAGTTTCTCAAATTGTGAACGAGCAATTGCCTTTGTGAATGGATCTGCTATATTATCTTTTGTGTCTACTCTTTCAATCTTGATCTCCCGGCGATCAACTATCTCCCTGATCAAGTGATACTTCCTCAGAATGTGTCTGGACTTATGGTGAGATCGGGGTTCCTTTGTCAGAGCTATTGCAGCATTATTATCACAGTATAAAGGTACTGGATCTTTAATGGTGGGAACAACTTCCAGCTCTAAAAGGAACTTCCTCATCCAGACAGCTTCTTTAGCTGCATCATTAGCTGCAATGTATTCAGCTTCCATAGTCGAGTCTGCTACTGTATCCTGCTTGGAACTTTTCCAGCTGACAGCTCCTCTATTGAGGGTGAAAACATATCCTGATACAGACTTACTATCATCGATATCGCTCTGAAAGCTTGAGTCGGAAAAAGCCTCCATTCGGAGGTCACTTTTATCGTATATCAAAAATAACTTCTTAGTCCTTTTAAGGTACTTAAGTATATTCTTGACCGCTTTCCAGTGCTCTTCTCCATGATTAGATTGGTATCTACTTACCAAACTGAGTGAATAAGCAATATCTGGTCTAGTACATAACATGGCATACATGATCGATCCTACTGCTGAGGCATAAGGAATTAGACTCATGTGTTTCCTCTCTTCATCAGTCCGGGGAGACATCTTTTTAGGGAGGGAGATTCCAGGAGATGCAGGTACAA
>NW_017974055.1:0-8070 GCF_001876935.1 Asparagus officinalis
GTGTATATTGTTCTTCTATATCGTCTTGAATGGTGTTTGAATGTCTGTAAGCATTTTTTGATGTCTACACTCTTCCCCGCAGTTCAGCTAGCTTATGGGAGGGAGCTTTCACTGCTCCCAGCGATGGTTGCTGGCATCCATTGCGGGCTTAGATATCTGGTCAGTGGTTTTACACGGGTGGGTTCTAAACCATCGACCGAGCTTACTTGTCCGAAGGTCGAGCTTCCTTATGCGTATCTGATGGCGTGGCTCGTTCTTCACCGTCCTGACTTGATGTCGGCGCCCAGCGTTGTTGATGTCCCCGTTCCTTTCGTGCAGCTGTTGGAGAGGAGCAGATGGCTCGGGAAGAAATTCGGCGATGCACAACGAGAGCTTTAAGTTCGCAAGAGCTGGGAGTTCTTCAAGTGTTTTCCCCACTTTTCGGGTCGCTATGGTGATGTGCTGACTGATGAGGAGAAACCCAGAACTAATCGGACTGCTCTCGACGTTGGTTGTTTCCGCTGGTTAGTGAACATCCGTGTTGGGTATCTCGTTCTCCGGGTGAAGAATCATTGCCACATAGAGCCTTACCTTCCCTGCCGTTTTGCTCGTCAGTTCGGTTACGACCAACTATATATTGGGAATCCGAGCCGTGGTTTGAAGGTTGAGGGGGGGCTTATTGATGGCGTACGGGCATGGCTATGGACTATGGTGGGCTGCACCGGAGCCCACTTTGCTCTTCCTTCATATAGGCGCAAGCCGATGATTACTTTCCTCAGTTGTAAGTGGTTCCTCTCCGCCAATGAATCCATAGGTGTGAGGAGTCTTTCAGAGTTAGAGTCTGAGCACTTGGTCCAGGTCGCTATGATGGCTGCTCGTAAAGCCGAGCTTGCTCAGAAACAAAAGAAGAAGTCTGCCAAACCTCCTCTCTCAAGCAAAGACGATGAAGAGCTCCTTCCTACTGACGATGATGACGAGACTTCTGAGGAGGAGTATGTGGATATAGATATCGACCAAGAAGAACTTGATGCAGGTTTGTCATACTCTTTGATCCTGTTTCTCAACTTCAATTGATATCAACGAAAGATCTGGTTCATTTAATGAAATAATCCTTATCATTTTAGGTAGGACAGCCAACGACCATGAGTCGCTCGCTTCCCGTCGTGCGAGATTCAGGCCTGGTGGCCAAGCTCCTACCCAGGTTGATACACGTGGCCAGTCCACGCACGAACGACCCGTTGGTTCTATGAGGGGTGATATTCCGAAAAAGAAAAAGATCGCTCATAAACCACACGTTGGTCAGTGCTCCTATGAAGTGGATTTAGGAGACTTCGCCGACAGGGAGGAAGGTAATACTTCGTCGTTTTCATTGCTTTAAGATGACTTACCTTCTGGGATTCGTAATCATGTTTTATGTTCCAGGGTTCTTTGAAGAGGGCGAACTTCCATTGTCTCCCGTATTCACTGGTTCTGATAATATGGATAGCTTCATGGAGCAGATGTGCGACGCCCTTCGTGACGGTTCTCTGGGTATCGATCTAAACATTGATCTTGGACAGGTGAATAGTGTTGAGCCCACCGTTCCATATTCAGGTATATCTACATCCGATGATACCCTCCTCAAACATGGGGAAAGAGAATCTTCTGTTCTTGCTGCAGGTATTTCTGAGCTTTCCCTTCTTCCTTATCTTCTTATACATATCTCCAACATTTAGGTTGTCCTGCAGATGTCGCGATGGAAAAGCCAGTTGAGGACGGAGCCTTTCATGATGTAGGTTTCGAGGAACAGGGGTGTGCCTCTGCACCAGGTTTCTCGGGGCCCGATGCTGGATTATTTGCCGACATGTTGGCTGAACAAGCCACCAGAGGAACGGAATTTGCCTTTAAATTTTCTTATCGTATTCGATAATCTCTTAGCTTTCCACACTGTTTCTTGTAGGATCCCGATCATCTCTATATGAGCGTGTCCACGCCCTCTTGGCTGATACCGATCCCGACAAAGACATTTTCCGTACGGACCTCGGCTTTTTTACCGCCTTTTATAACGGCATGATTGAGAAACTTCTTCACAGAGGATACTGTTTCGATCAGTTCAGGCGTTCCTTTTCTCGCCACATGATGATGATGAGGGAAGAAGGATATCCAGAGTTGGCCGATTCCTTCACTGCCGATTTCACTGTTCTGGAGTCAGAGATCCGAGAGTTGAAGGAGTTGAAGGCTGGTGGAGCTTCTTCCTTCGTGTCCTCTCAGATGGAGCATAGGCTGACACAGTGGCACGACCTGAGATCTTCCATCGGCAGCGAGCTTCGATCACATGAGCATTCTGTTGCGCAGCTGATGGCTACCGTGGCGAGGAAGGATACAGGTAGAGCCGAGTTACTCAGCTCTTTGGATTCCGGCCGTGAGGAAGTGGCTAGATTGAAGGAGGCCTTGAGGCACGCCGAGGAGTCCGTTACTCTTATTGCAGAAGACCTGGCTGGATTAGAGCGTTCTCGTGAACAGACGCTCGAGAAGCTGGGATCTACACAGGAGAGATTGATGAAGCTGAGGAATGAAGCCGCGAAGATCTTAAGCAGTTCCGAGGACTCTGTCCGAGCTAGTCTGCAGGCGGAACTTGAGCAGAGCTATGTAGACAGGCTTTCTAGTTTAGAGTCCCATGTTCTTAGTCGTCAGTTACCTTCGGGCTAATGAGCTTTTTATTATATGCTTTTGACTTGATCTATTACTAGAGACTCTGCATTTGCTTCTTTCATGATATTTCTTTATTTACTTTGAACCCAGCAATGATAAAATTTATAGGATTTTTGGCAAACCCCCAGCCCTCAACGGGTTTGATATGCCTTTACCGATTACCGTTTGAATCGGGCTAGCATGCGGATTGTCTAGATCCGTTCCACATGTAACGTTGTGCTAAGAGAATTGCTTTTCTTAGACTTAATGCTATGACTTTGAATACATAGACTTCACCATTTCTTATACCCCGCACCGCGTATTAGGCGATGACTTTTCCCTTCTTAGGCTTCGGGATAAAATTCCCCAGGCTTAGACCATGGTGTCTTTTTCAATCGGCGAAAGACTAAACCGGCAATGTGTGTTAGACATAGACTTTGGGATTTTTGGCAAACCCCCAGCCTTCAACGGGTTTGATGTGCCTTTACCGATTACCGTTTGAAATCGGGCTAGCATGCGGATTGTCTGAATCCGTTCCGCATGTAACGTTGTGCTAAGAGAGCGAATTCTAGACTTCGTGCTATGATGTCGAATACATAGACTTTGCCCTTGGTACGGGAATAGGCTACGCGGCAACACGTGTTAGGTGTTGACTCATCCCTACTTAGGATTCGGGATGAGGATCCCCAGAATTATACTCTGGTGTCTTTTTCAATCGGTAAAAGACTAAACCGGCAACGCGTGTTTGGCGTAGGCTTATCTCTATTTAGGAGTTGAGATAAAATTCCCCATGCACAAAGTGCCCGGATTGGAAATTGAAAATTGTGTCTTTTCTAGGAACAAAGACAGACTGGAAAATGGGAGAGGAAGAATTTTATATTCTATCTCCCAGTACTGAAGAGGAAGAATTTTATATTCTATCTACAGTCGGAAAGGAAACTCAAGGTGGGATCTCCACCCCCAGAATCCGAAAAGATGAAACTAAGAGTGGGATCTCCACTCCGAGAACCGGAAAAATTCGGATAACCCTAACTGTCGGAAGGTTTGATTACCGAACTAAAGATGAATTTCTCGTTTATCGAGAGTGAATTTGATTGCCAATGACTGGCGGATAGAAATTTTGGTGAATCCACCGTCGATTAATTTGATCAGCGGATGGTTTAGTGAGGAAAGATTAACCTGTCAGAGGATTGGATCTCATCTCACAAAAATACCTCATGAGAGTTAGAGAATTTGACAATAAGAAGAAATATTCTGACATTCAGAATTCGAACGGGGATTTCTTATTCATCACTTCTACAATGACTGGGTTATCCCTAAGAATACCACATATGGCATTCTTCCAGGAACTTCCCGATGCATTGGTTATCCTGAAGATACTAAGGATAGTATTTTTTCAGGAACTTGCCGTTTATCGGCATCATAAGCCGGTCGCCGTCCTTGGTGACTAGGCGATATGCGTCACTCGAGTAGACTGTCTCTACTATGAATGGTCCTTCCCATTTGGGTTCAAATTTGCCCTTCTTCTTGGAGTTAAGGATCATAGGCCGCCTCTCAGCTAGAACTGGCTTATCTCAGTGTTATGACGCCGGCTTCAACCAAGGTTTGGATGCTATTCTTGAGAGCGAAGCAATCCTTGGTGGGATGAAGGACCCTCCTGTGGTATGCACAGTACTTCGGATCCGCAGTATTGTCAGCTTCCTCCTGATTTGCGATAATTGGTAGCTTGATCTTATTATTTTCAAAGAGGGATTCGAAGATGGCTGGAACGTCTTCGTCCTTGAAGGAATACTCTTTTTGGAGTCTCGGGTCCGAAGTCTTTTGCTGCCTTCGGGATTGCTGTTGTGACGTTTGATTAGCACCACCAGTAGCTGCAGGTGCTTTGCCCTTACCATGAGAGGCGAAGTTTGAGTTCAGAGGATTAGCCGTCGGTAGGTTCCTCTCGGCCTTCCAAGTCTTTGGTGGTGCCATTCCCATAGCTCCGCGCACCTTCAGATCCTTCCAAGTGTCAGACGGTGCTGTTCCCATTGCTTCCAACACGTCCACGGAGGATTTATAGGACCAACAATGTCCATTCCCCAAGTCTCGAACGGCCATGACGTAACCGACGGATGCAGGTGCTCCGGAGGTTGGTGTACATAATTCCCGTGTATTTGACATGCGTCACACTTTCGGGCATACGTAGTTGCATCACTCATCATGGAAGGCCAGAAATACCCCATTCTTCTGATGCGGTCATAAAGCTTAGGACCAGGTTGGTGTGCGCCACACTCTCCTTCGTGCGCTTCCCTAAGGACCTCTTCAGCTTCTTTGGTTGATAGGCAACGCAATAGCAACCCATCGTACCCCCTGCGGTATAGCGTTCGATTCTCTGTATTGTAGTAGAATCTGGGTGCTCTTCGCCGGATTGACTCTCTTTCCTTCACATCTTCTGGCAAGATTCCATGCAAGACGTAGTCGATGATGGGGAAACGCCAATCTCGTGGTTCGAACTCGATTTGAGTAGCGTGTACCTCTTGAACTTCTTCTTCCTCGGCATCTTCACTGTAAAGCGGCACTAGGAGTTGGTGAGTTCTTACCGTAACAAACTGCTCTGTTTCGGGAGGCTGCGCTAGTGACACGGCCAATGCGGCCAACGCATCTGCGTAGGTATTCTGTAGCCGTGGAATATGTTCGATGAAGAATCCTTCAAATAATTCCGCTATCTCCACTGCCATCTTATGGTATGGAATTAAATCCTGACTTCGGACTTCATATTCTCCTTGGACTTGCTTGACTATTAGTTGAGAATCGCCAAAGGCCTCGAGATACTCCACCCCCAGCTCCTTAGCGAAGTTGAGTCCGATAATCAATGCGTTATACTCTGCCACATTATTCGAGCACGGCTTGGTTAGTGAGTAGGCTCGGGGCATCACATGTTTTCCTGGGGAAACTAAGACTACTCCAACTCCGGAGGAGATTTTAGAACTTCCAGGAGCACTTGCAACATTAGTTGCTCGTGAAGCGCCATCGAAGTATAAGCGCCATATTTGTTGGTGAGAAGTTGCGTTGACTTCATGGGTTTCATCTGGTAAGCCGTCATATATTTCGGCGGTATCCGTCGTTCATCCAGGAGTACCTGTGACAATAGCTGCTCGGGAAGCGCCATCGAAGTACAAACGCCATACTTGTTGGTGCGAAGTTGCGTTGACTTCGTGGGTTTCATCGGGTAGGTCGTCATATATCTCAGCGGTGTCCGTAGTTGGATTAGCTGCCAGGAGATCACAGATGGCCTGCCCTTTTACTGACTTCTGTTGTTTAAAATGTAAGTCGTATTGGGACAAGAGTAAGGCCCATTTTGCTAATCGCCAGCTCATGGAAGCTGGTTGAGTCATGAATACTCGAACCGGATTAACTTTAGAGATGACATAAATGGTCTGTCCAACCAGATAATGTCGCATCTTCTGAATAGCAAACACCAAGGCGAAACATTCTCTTTCAATCATAGGATATCGAGATTCAGCGCCTACCATGGTTCGGCTCAAGTAATACACTGCCTGTTCGTGACCGTTATCGTCATCTTGTGCAAGCAATGCACTTAATGAGTGGCTCGTCGCCTTGACATAAATCAAGAACGGTTTGCCCGATTTCGGTGCAACGAGTACAGGAGGTTTCGAGAGATATTCTTTAATACTCTCGAATGCCTTTTGACAAGCGTCATCCCATACAAAAGACACGCCCTTCTTTGCGAGCTTGGAGAATGGTTGGCATTTTCCTGAGAGGTTCGAGATGAACCGACGAATATAAGCTAATCGCCCTTGCAATCCTCTGAGCTCCTTGAGGTTTCTCGGAGGCTGCAATTCATTAATCGCCTTTACCTTATCAGGATCGATGTGAATACCTTTGGTGGTGACGACGAATCCCAGGAATTTACCACTAGACATTCCGAGGAAAGACTTGGTAGGATTCATCTTCAATTGATGGGCTCGCATCAAGTCGAACATGGTCTTCAAGTCCTTAATGTGATCTTTTTTATCACGACTTTTCACGACCAAATCATCTACGTAGCATTCGACAGTCTTTCGGAGATGCTCCTGAAAGATCTTTGACATGGCTCGCTGATATGTAGCACCTGCATTCTTTAAGCTGAAGGGCATAACTGTGTAGCAGAAGACGCCGAGAGGCACCTGCATTCTTTAAGCCGAAGGGCATAACTGTGTAGCAGAAGACGCCGAGAGGCGTTCTAAATGCGGTATGCTTTTCATCATCTGGATGCATCTTTATTTGGTTATAACCAGAGAAACCATCCATGAAAGACATCCTCTCGAACCCGCACGTATTGTCGATGATAACATCCGTGATGGGAAGGGGAAAATCATCTTTTGGGCAAGCAGCGTTGAGGTCTCTAAAGTCAATACAAACCCTGATCTTCCCGTTCTTTTTAAGGACTGGGACAATATTGGCAAGCCACTCTGGATGCTGCTCTTCCCTAACGAAGCCCGAGTCAACAAGCTTTTTAACCTCAGCTTCGATCGCCTCCATCATTTGCGGACGAAACCGTCTTTGTTGTTGTTTGATAGGTTTGACATCCGACTTAATATTGAGACGATGCACTGCTACGTTTGGATCGAGCCCTGGCATGTCTTCATAATTCCAGGCAAACACATCGATGTACTCCCTGATGAGAGAGATGGATCGAGCCCTGGCATGTCTTCATAATTCCAGGCGAACACATCGATGTACTCCCTGATAAGAGAGATTAACTCTTCTTTCTCCTCGGGTAGGAGACTGTCGCTAATGAATATCGGCTTCGGATTTTCCTCACTTCCCATATTCACTTGGACTACTTGATCTTCGGTAGGAGGTTCTCTTTGTTCGAACCTATCACCATACTGCATGTTTAGGTGATGAACCCAAGGATCTTCCCATGTCGGCATCTGGTCATCTTCCTCTATTGTGGTAGGATCGACCATAACCATGTTCGACATCAACTTTTTGAACATCTCACCGATACTAGTATCGGAATCCCAAGCTGAAGAATCAGATGAGTATCCGTTTCTAGCTTTGTTAGCAATTTGATCGATGATTTGCCAGCAACATTCATCGTCGGATGAGGAGACATAACCAAGACCTCTTTTGTGGCGATAATAATCATCAGGTTTTCCCTTTGGTACATAGGCCATTCGAGGTGGAACTCGCGGACCTCGACCGAAGCAAAGACCTTCTCCAAGTGTGAAGTCATACCCATACTTCTCCATTAGATCGCGCGCTTTTGCGTAATATCTAAATAGATGAGGGGCAGGTTTATCTTCATCGTCTTCTTCTTCTAAGAAGTGATCGGGGTATCGGAGCTTCTTTTCCTTTGCCGTAGATGACTTCTTTTCCACCCCATGTTCCCGCGGGGATGACAAGCGTCGCTCCGTATGGATCTTGTACCTGTTT
>NW_017974056.1:0-8007 GCF_001876935.1 Asparagus officinalis
CGTTGATGATTTGGTTGTAAAAAGCCGCAATAAAGAAGATCACATCAAGGACTTGAAGACGATGTTTGAGCTCATGAGGAGTCATCAATTGAAGATGAATCCCACCAAATCGTTCCTTGGAATGTCCAGCGGAAAATTCCTTGGATTCGTCGTCACCACTAAAGGTATACATATCGATCCTGATAAGGTGAAGGCGATACATGAATTGCAACCCCCAAGGAATCTGAGAGAGCTCAGAGGATTGCAAGGGCGTTTAGCTTATATCCGACGGTTCATCTCAAATCTTTCTGGGAAGTGCCAACCGTTCTCTAAGCTAAACAAGAAAGGGGTATCATTCATCTGGGATGATGCCTGCCAAAAAGCGTTCGAAGATATCAAAACATATTTGGCGAACCCTCCTGTTCTCGTTGCACCGAAATCTGGTAAACCGTTCTTGATTTATCTCAAGGCGATGAACCACTCGATAAGTGCCTTACTAGCGCAAGACGATGATAACGGTCACGAACAGGCAGTTTATTACCTCAGTCGGACCTTGGTAGGCGCTGAGTCTCGATATCCGATGATTGAGAAAGAATGCCTTGCATTGGTATTTGCGATGCAAAAGATGCGGCATTACCTGGTGGGACAGACGATCTACGTTATCTCCAACGTTAATCCAGTACGGGTGTTTATGACGCAACCGGCCTCTATGAATTGGCGGCTAGCAAAGTGGGCCCTTCTCTTGTCCCAATACGATTTGCACTTCAAGCAGCAGAAGTCGATAAAAGGACAGGCGATTTGTGACCTTTTGGCGGCAAACCCGACCACAGATACGGCAGAAGTGTATGATGACTTGCCGGATGAAACCCACGAAGTTAATACCACATCACACCAACAAGTATGGCAACTATACTTCGATGGTGCCTCAAGAGCAGTTAATAAGGTAATAACCCCGAGAGGTCATACAGTTTCCTCTGGGGTTGGAGTTGTCTTAATCTCATCGGGAAAACACGTGATGCCTCGGTCTTATTCATTGACTAGTCCGTGCTCCAATAATGTAGCCGAGTACAACGCGCTTCTCATTGGACTCAGTTTCGCCAAAGAGCTGGGGGTCGAATATCTCGAAGCTTTTGGGGATTCTCAATTGATAGTCAACCAGGTCCGCGGTGAGTATGAAGTCAGGAATCAAGACCTGATCCCGTACCACCAGGAAGCCATCAAAATGGCAGAATCTTTCGAAGAATTCTTTATTGAATACATCCCTCGTCTCCAGAACGCTTATGCAGACGCACTGGCGGCACTAGCAGTATCACTGGCACAGCCTCCCGAAGCTGAGCTGTTAGTCACAGTACGGACGCATCAACTCTGCGTACCCATATACAGTACGGAGATTGAAGAAGAAGAGGATAGAAACGTGAACGCCAAAGAGGTGAATTCAACTCAAATTGGGTCTGAGTCCCGAGATTGGCGTTTTCCTATCATCGACTACGTCCAATATGGTATCTGGCCAGAGGATGTAAAAGAAAAGGAATCAATCCGCAGAAGAGCGCCAAGATTCTTCTATAATACCAAAACCCATACATTATACCGTAGAGGGTACGATGGTCTTTTACTCCGATGTCTTTCGAACAGAGAAGCAAATGAAGTTCTTAAGGAAGCACACGAAGGAGAATGTGATGCGCATCAGCCCGGCCCTAAACTGTATGATCGCATCAGAAGGATGGGATACTACTGGCCCACGATGGTTCGTGACGCAATCGAATACGCACGGGAATGCCATGCTTGCCAGATACATGCGAATTATATGCATCAACCGCCAGAGCAGTTGCACACGTCAACCACTTCATGGCCATTCGAGACTTGGGGTATGGACATAGTCGGTCCTATTTTTCCCCCTTCAGTCAAAGGTGATCGGTTCATCCTCGCGATCACAGATTATTTCTCAAAGTGGGCTGAAGCGATTCCGCTTAGAGAAGTGAAGACGAACAACGTCATCAATTTCATCAAGCATCATGTCATTTACCGACACGGCGTGCCAAGAAGGATCATTCATGACAACGGTCCACAGTTCATAAGCAATGCCTTCGTCAGATTCTGCGACAAGTTCAAAATCGAAGATGTTTCGTCGACAGCTTACTACCCCGCCGCGAATGGATTAGCGGAGGCGTTTAACAAGACGATCATCAAGATCTTGTCAAAGCTCGTGAAGACCAATAAACGAGACTGGGACGATAAACTCGGTGAAGCACTCTGGGCTTATCGCACCACCATACGCACGCCTACGGGAGCTACCCCGTATTCGCTGGTATACGGATGTGAAGCTGTGCTACCGCTGGAAATTCAGATTCCGTCCCTTCGGATCGCCCTCGCAACGGAGATGACGACGGAGGAACAACATCAGAAGCGTCTCGAAGAGCTCGAGAGGCTGGATGAAAAGCGTTTGGAGGCTCAACAACACATCGAGTTTTACCAAGCCAGGATGTCAAGGGCTTTTAACAAAAGAGTCCGACAGAGAAGCTTCAAGGAAGGAGATCTGGTCCTCGCTGCTCGCCGACCAATAATTCTCACCTCCAAGAAGAAAGGTAAATTCGAACCCAAATGGGAAGGCCCGTTTGTGATAGACATAGTCTACTCAAACGGCGCATATCGCCTAATTACTCCAGAGGGCGCCAGGCAATTAATGCCAATAAATGGGAAGTTCCTGAAAAAGTACTATCCCTAGTACATTCAGGATAACTCGTTTACCGGGAAGTTCCTTGAAGAATATTACACTTAATATTCTAGAGGATAACCCAAAATCATTGTTCACCACCAAAATCCCTCACTGATCAATTTCAATTGACAGTGAGTCCACCAAAAATGTTTTTCTGGCCCTCTTGATTCTCTCCATGAGCAAGAGGTCCACTTTCAGTTCGGAGTCCCTTTTCGATAAACGAAAGAACTCCTTCCCTTTTTCTCTTTGGTTAAACCTTGTTCATGGTTATAACCGGAGTTGAAAATTCCACTTCGATAAACGAAGAACCCATTTTCAGTTTAGATAACCCATCCTATAAAAGGCAAGTTTATCTAAATTTTCCAGATTCTCGGAGTGGACACCCCACTTCTAGTTTCTTCTTCGCTGGAAATAGAATATAAAATTCTTCCTTTCCAGGATCAGGGAATAGAATATAAAATTCTTCCTTCCTTGTTTTCGGGTTCGCCTTCACCCTAAAAGAAGACCGGGAAATAGAATATAAAATTCTTCCTTTCCCGCATCGATCTTTTCCGAAATTTGTCAATTTAGGATTCATCCTAGGAAGTTTATCCCGAATCCTAAGCAGGGATAAGTCTGCGCCTAACACGCGCTGCCGGTTTAGTCTTTTTCCGCACAAAAAGACACCAGAGTTCGATTCTGGGGTATTCTATCCTAAAACCTAAGTAAGGATAAGTCTGCGCCTAACACGCGCTGCCGGTTAGTTCTTAACCGTTAAAAAGAACACCCGTTCACATATTCAACATTGTGGCAGGTTGTTATTAATAACACCAAAATCCATGCCTCACACGCACGGGGAATCTCATCCTGAATCCTAAGAAAGGATATGCCGACGCCTAACACGCGTCGCTGGTTTAGTCTTTCGCCATAGAAAAAGACACCAGAAGACCAGTCTGGGGTATTTTATCCCGAAACCTAAGTAGGGATAAAGTCAACACCTAACACGTGTTGCCGGGTAGCCTATTCCCGTAACAATGGCGAAGTCTATGTATTCGACATCATAGCACAAAGTCTAAGGGAGTTCATTCCTTTAGCGCAACGTTACATGCGAACGGATTTAGACAATCCGCATGCTAGCCCGACTCAAACGGTAGTCGGTAAAGGCTAATCAAACCCGTTGAAGGCTGGGGGTTAGCCAAAAATCCTAAAGTCAACACCTAACACGTGTCGCCGGGTAGCCTATTCCCGTAACAATGGCGAAGTCTATGTATTCGACATCATAGCACGAAGTCTAAGGGAGTTCATTCCCTTAGCACAACGTTACATGCGGAACGGATTCCGACAATCCGCATGCTAGCCCGACTCAAACGGTAGTCGGTAAAGGCTAATCAAACCCGTTGAAGGCTGGGGGTTTGCCAAAAATTCCATGAGTATTATGGTCAATCATTTCAAACGAAGTGAGGAATCATAATAAAGATAAAGATAAATCAGTTCCATTAAAGAGAATCAAATGTCAAGGTTTTCAGCAAATAAAATCATACATCAAGCCCATGGCTAAGAACCTGCTGACTGAATTCAGACAGCTTCTCATCATAAGAGCGTCTAAGCTCCTCCTGCAACTCAGCTCTGACAGACTCTTCGTTCGCGGCTAAAGTCCTCACAGCAACCTCCTCTGTCTCAGCCAGTGTCTGCTTCAAGGACTTCAGCTCATCAGATAAAGCAGCATGTGCTTGCTGATTTTGCATCTTCGCGTCTTCCTTCTCACGGAGTTCTCGTCGGAGTTGATCTATCTGAGAATCAAGCTCCTCAAGTGAAGATGATCTAGTGGCAAGGTCAACCTCAACTCGATCTATTCGGCCCCGCTGCACCTGAATCTCGAGCTCGGCAACCATCCGAGTACTGCGCCAAGTCTTTAAGCGAGCATCCAACTCGACAGCAATGAACGAAGAGGCACCTGCATCCCGGAGCTCATGAAACATCTGAAGCTCACGCTCTAAGCGATCAAGGTCATCAACCATAGCCGTCGCCAGATCTGGATATCCTATGTCCCTTATCAAATTTATCTTGGAATCAAGGTAGGGTTTAAACTGGCGAAGAGAAAGTCTGTCGTGAAGGAGTTTGCCAATTATAGCATTCAGGGAGGAGAAATAAGAGCGGACTTCTACGCTGATGATGATCTTCTCAGGGTCATTCCCCGATAACAACTCCTTAACGAGGACATGAAGCTGAGAAGGAAGCCCTACACAAAGAAGAGAAATTCGTCAAAAGCCTCAATGAGGAAATGAATGGCATTACTCAGCTAATTAAATTATACCTCCTTCCCCTCGAGTCACTGGGGGTGATGGAGATGTAACGACTGTAGCAGCATCGACTGGTAGAGTTGGTCGCACAGCCGGCTCAACAGGGTCAGTCTCAGCGAAAGCTCCTGTTATACACAAAACAGAAAGACCATATTATAGTTGCATTAGTCAAAGAAGGGGCTAGTCCTATAGTTAGCTTGAGAAGAGGCACGTACCTTCAAAATAACCGTTCCCAGGAGTCTGAGGGAGTACAGACTCAGGAAACATATCCTGAGATGGCTGGCCATCAATCTGAGGAGAGTCATACATGAAGTTGAACATAGGAGTCTCCATAGGCAGGCCTTCCCCATCAAAATCATCAATCGAAAAATCTGACACACGAAGATATAAGTATGAAGGAGGAGGAAGGAAACTACGGCCAATAAAGACAAATTACCTCTTGAAGATGTACCTGGGTTCATCGAACTAGGTCCTTCATTGACAGGCTCTCCAACATGGGCGGTCTCTGCAAGCTGTTCTACCTGGTGCGGTGAGTCAGCCTCACCAGGAAATGCACCACCATCGGGACTCATCTCGCCTTCCTCACGATATCCTGCATAGGATGGGAAAGCATGAGCTAGAAATTCTAAACGATCAAGAAAATGATCTATAGAATAGACGTTACCTCCGTCACTAACAGGATCTTCACCAGCCAAGTCCATCTCAGATGCTCGTGAATTTGCATGCGGCTTATGGGCTAATCTTTTCCGCCTATCAGCACGGACAGCAACCGAAGATCTTGCCCGGGTAAAAGGACGAAATTCGTTGTCACTGTTGTTCGCTGTCCCTAAAACATCGGATAGTGGTCAGGAATAGCAATTTGGAAATGCATGGAAAAAGAAAGATAGGTGACTAACCTTGCTCCAAATCTGCCTTGTAGTCTTCAGGGTCTCCGCCTGAGGCCTCTCCGGCAGAACTAAAGGCCCTGTGACCTTCTGCATCAAGTCGGCGGGTCTTGCCCTGATCCCTCTGTGACCGAGCACTGTCCCGGATCGCACGAGAATCAATCTGAGAGGCTTCTTCGGCAACCAACTCTTTGATACGTTTCACAGGGACAGTCTTATTAGCTGCTAGCAACCACTTGCAGCTCAAGAAAGTGAGGTTCAATTGCCTCTCAGTACCTGGGAGACTGAACCTAGCACCAGTGCAGCCAGTCACGGTCCACAACCATGCACGAAGACCGTCCACCAGACCTCCATGAGCCCGAAGCTGCTGGCGCGGGTTCCCAACATAAAGTTGGTCATAACCGAATTTGCGGGCGAATCGGCAAGGTAGATACGGCTCTATGAAGCACTGGTTCCCCACCCGGAAAGTCAGGTAACCCGGCCTAATGTTCACTAGCCAATTAAAGCAGCCCATATCCAAATAAGTCCTATACTCCCTCGGCTTCTCCTCATCAATCAAACACTCGCCGTACCGGCTGGAGAACTGTGGGAAGCAAGTGGAGAATGCCCAGCACTTGTGGACTTGTAGCTGACGCCTGATATCGGGGAATCCTCGGCCCTCCCACTCGCCATTCTCAAGCAGCTGTAGAAAGGGAACAGACTGGTCTATGGCATTCGGTATCGACATCACATCGGAACGATGAAGGACGAACCAAGCCATCAAATAAATATACGGAAGCTCCACCTTAAGGGTAGGAATCTGAGTCGGGTTATCATCATCTCTCCGTGTAAAAGCACCAGAAATCTGGCGAAGCCCTCGATGAATGTTAGCAACCATCGCCGGAAGAAGCGAAAGTTCCTTCTTGTAGGCAAGCTGAACTGCAGGATAGAGCACTTCCAGTGGCAGAGCGTCACCAGACTGATACGGGACCACACATTTCTTCAACCAGATGGCGAGATAACCGGCAAGGAGAGTCATCGGACGAATCGGTGCGGTCGCATGATATAAGAACGATCTGAATTTAGTCCCTGCAGGAAAGCCACTCTCAGGACTGCTAATGGTATAGGATTGGGCGTTAGTCTTCTTCAGCAGCTCATTAACCTCTGAAGGAGTCAGCGGTGCCAGTTCACAAATAGATTGGCCAGAATGGCTCTCCAGATTCCTGAACAAATATGATGCGAACTGCTTCAGGCTCACATTTGCTTTGGTCCTCTTCGCTAGGGGCTTAGACTGCGCCAAAGCAATGTGATAATGACAAGTGAGGTCCCATAAGGTCTCGTAGCGGTCGGGCATGCGATCCTTCAGCTGACTCAACTCATGGGTGGAGGGAAAGTACTCCTGGTATAGCATCTGTCCCATGGGCAAGCCAGAAATCTTGTGCATCTCATGGAGAGCCAAGCCCAACTCTCCGTGCCCGGTCAGAAAAGTGTTGGAATCTGGATTATAAAGCTCGCATAAGGCAAAGAAATGCTTCGCGCTTGTAGGCAAGCCATGCATGGTGGCCCGAATGGCTGCATAAAGGCCGCAAGCATGTAACTCCTCGCTCCATCGGCTCAAGACGTACTTCGTCATACGAGCCCACCAAAACCTGTCCAAAGAATGGACCCAACCATAGAATCTGTGGCGCGGTGCGGGCATCTCCCGTCCTAGGTTAGCAAGGCGATTCCTCAAGGTAGAAGCAGAGGCGAGGAACTCGTTACGAGGCGGAGTATCTAGTCCCAGTATTCCAGGATGTAGTCCAACAATGTGTTCCCGGCTCGAACCAGGAACTGCCTGATGAGTAATATAGCCGCAGTGAACGCTCGCATGCTCCTCTGTCAAACGCCACGACATCTCCCGTTTCACAGCCTGGCGCCTGAGCTCAGTCAAAGAACGGTGTCGAGGAATCTTCGGCAAATACATAAAACGACTGCCAGTCTGGTAAAACCACTGCTCAGCTTCAATAAATGCTGCATCGGGATCTCTGGTAGAGTCGCCAAACAAGAAGTCAGTCTTCCTAAGAGACTGAACGGAACTGGCATCCTGCACGAGAGGCACATCTGCGATCAGCTGGCGAAGGGCTCGATGTCCACCTTCCTTCACCACTTGGACAACTTCCAGCGACGTGCCCGG
>NW_017974057.1:0-1153 GCF_001876935.1 Asparagus officinalis
AGGAAATTCAATGTCCCTGTTCCAAACTCGTTCGGGCGGTATTGTCTGAATGCAATTGCATTAAGGCGGCCCCTAAAAGAGTTTCAGTTTTTGAAAGACTCAGTGCGGAGACGCCAAAACTAAGGCCTAGGCGCTTCCAACGAAGAAGAAGGATGATTGAAGACGGAGAATTTCCGAGGGTCACCACCAACATGACGAGCAAGAAGACATCGGCACGAGATGATTTCGAGTCGATTCTGAGAGCCTCCCGACCTAGAACCCGTCTACAGTCCGGAACCATCGAACGAGCAACCTATGGTAGGGTTCGGACAAGACGCCCTTCAGAAGATGAAGAATCTGATGCCGGCTCCGCGGTTGCATCAGATAATACGGTATCCAGCGAGGGACAACCCCGCGAGGCACTTATGATAAGTGCGGAGCAGATGGCCAAGATGCTTGAAGACGCTTTGGTTAAGCAGAAAGAAAGTTTCAAGTTTGAGATGGAGATGGCCATGCAGCAGATGAGAGAAATGCATGACCAACAAATCCAAGCATTGGCGAACCAACAAGGCGAGCAGAATCGTCGTAACCCGGTTAATCTGGAAGATGAGGATACAAATGCTCAGAATACCAATGATCATCCTGTCAATGCAGGGGGTGGTAATGAGAATGCCAATGAAGACACAGGCGAAAGTCTGAAGATCAAGAACCTCGAGAGCAAAATCAACACATTGATCTCCGCTCAAGAGACGAAGAAAACAGGCATTCCTTGCCCATACCCAAGAGAATGGGAATCGATCCCATATCCGGCGAAGTTTAATCTAATTAACTTCACGCCGTTTAATGGGATGGGTTCACCTACCCAGCATTTGATTTACTTCAAATCGCACTTGGGGTGATTCTCTGGTAATGAGCCTCTGATGGTGCGGTCATTCGTCGGCACTCTTCGCGGAGCCGCCTTCGATTGGTATCGCCGCCTCAAGCCAGGCAGCGTGAACAGCTGGGATGACATGGAGACCAAGTTCCTGGCCAACTTCTTCGACGACGACACCGAGATATCTATCGGATCGTTGCTCGATGAGAAGCAGAAGGACGGGGAGTTAGTCGAAACCTTCGTCAAGAGGTTCCGGAACAAAGCGATGAATTGTCGGGACCCGATCACCGAGGAATTCAT
>NW_017974057.1:6244-7996 GCF_001876935.1 Asparagus officinalis
GGCTCGGCCATGAGCCGAGCCACCCCAAGGTGGCTAGGCACAGTGTCGGCCACCCCGAGGTGGCCGACAGTGGCCCGAGGTGGCCGACAGTGGCCAGAGGTGGCCGACAATTCCCTTTTTGCAGCCACTGTCCTGAGAGCCTATAAATAGGCCTAGAGATGTTCATTTTCGGAGGTCGAACTTTCAAGAGCCGAAACTCTGCCGGATTGAAGAGTGAACTCGGAGCTTGAAGACCAGAAGACTTGCACCATTCAGATCTGATCCTCGGCGACCATCCACGTCAGAAAAGGCAGGATCTCGAGAGGAAGAAAGAACAGATCTGAGATCTACACGAGGCTACACTCCAGATCTAAGCTTGGTCTTAGATCTCGAGATCCGAGCGATTATTCCCTTGGTGGATTAATCCCTCCCGGCTATTATTCCCTTCGTGGAATAATACCCGCATACTCGTGTAGATCCGACCGGATCTAGATCGCGCGGTGGTCCACGGATTAACCCCGGCGCAGGCAAAGAACCCACCAAAGCGAGCGACCGCAAAACAGGAGCTCGTGATTTGTTCACAGAGGAGAGTTGTAATTTTTCTTTATTTTCTTTGATTTAGTTGTAACTGGATCTATAAAAGACCGGATCTTTGTAACCCAAGATGACAATCATATCAATGAAAAAGAAAACAGTTTTCCACGCGAACAATCTGGCGACCACAGTGGGAGCCGACGATCTCGCCAACGAGATCGATGCGTCGCAGCCGCGGATTGCAATCCGGGTCGTGGAGGAGGTCGAGTATGAGTTCGACCAAGCCAAGTTCGAGGAGTACGTGTCCTCGTCCGGCTCTATCTCCCCCCGCAAGTCCAAGAAGTTCTCCTCCGGGAGAAAAGCTCGTTGGTTTGAAGCTGCTCGGGAAGCCCACGAAGCTCTCAACCCAACTGACGCCGAAGTTGCGTCAAATGAAGTTCCACCGACCTCCAATCAGGTCAACCCAACTCCCGCCAACGCCTCCACTGTTCAGGGCGTTGTGACTCTCTCAAAGAGAGCCCGCCAGAGGCGTCGTCAACGCCTTGCGCGGCAACTCGCTAAGGCGATGGAGTCTATGGACGGATTCCGCTACAACGCGGAGTTGAAGAACAGAAGAGGCAAACAGCCTCAACCACCAATGAATGGCGACTCTTCCAAGCCGCCAAAGAAAGAATGGGTCCGCGTCCGCGTCAAACAGAACCGTTCGACACTCGAGGAGCGTATTCGCAAGCGCTGCGCGATGTCAGCGCAGGCACGGGCTCAAGCTCAGGAAGCCCGTAGAAAGCTGCAAAAGGAGGTGGAGAAGAAGCCACCACCAACACGCCAAGTCTGGAAGCCTAAGTCTGAAGTGGCGACTCAGGCCAAAAAGCAACCCAATCAAAGTCGCCGTTAATTCCAATAGCTTCTCCGGGAGATCATGCAGAATCATCCCGAAGGAAGAAGCCAGTTTTGGAGCGCCTCGGTCCAGTTCCCGACGAGAGAGGCAAAGCTCCAGTTCACGAGCGTTTGGGCCCGATGAAGAAGCCCAGAACGACTCAAAATGCTGGGGGTCGCCATCACCTCCAACATAACAAAGAGCTCAGGGCAGCTGCGCGCACCAATTTGCGCATCGAAGTCCAAGAGCACGCCGAAGACTCGCGCCCACGAAGGCACGTTGCTAGGCGTGTAACTTTTGAAAGCCCAAAGAAGGCAACTCACCCTCAGATGGAAACATTATCATCTGATAATGATAGTGTTATA
>NW_017974058.1:0-7989 GCF_001876935.1 Asparagus officinalis
TCGATGAGAAGCAGAAGGACGGAGAGTTAGTCGACACCTTCGTCAAAAGGTTCCGGAATAAGGCGATGAGTTGCCGGGACCCGATCACCGAGGAATTCATCCTCCAGACTTGCCACAACAACCTCGCATTGGACGTGTTGGAAGCAATGGGGACAGCACCGTCCAAGACATGGAAGGATCTGAAGGTCCGAGGAGAGCAAGCCGAGCGATTCCTCAGAAGAAAGAAGGCGGAGAGAGGCCAAAAGGCGACAAATGCTCCAGCACAGAATTTCAACCCAAGGGGGAAAGGTAAGGCACATGCTAATGCAGTTGATGCTAATCAAATCTTTCAATTGCAACCTCAGCAACAGCAGCAGTAGCAACAAGCGCCATAACAATCGCAGTCACAATGGCAACAACGGCCTCAGAAGCAGAAGTCTTCAGAGCCAAGATTTCCCAAAGTGTACTCCTTCAAAGATGACGAAGTTCCCGGCATCTTTAAGTACTTGTTGGAGAACAACAAAATTCAGCTGCCAGCGATTGTGGATCAAGAAAGGGCTAGCAAAGTGACGGATCCGAAGTATTGTGCATACCATAGAGCGGTCCATCACCCTACAAAGTCATGCTACCACCTCAAGGACAAGATCCAGGTGCTAATTGATGTAGGCGTCATAACCCCGAAGCCGTCCAAGAATGTTGGAGCAAACGCGGTTTCAATCAGCTTTGGATCAGTGCCCGGAGCGTGGTTTGAACCAAAACGCATCACCAAAGTAGGAATGAAGACAGTAAACGACGACCCGTATGGACAGCGCCAAAAAGGACTTGTGCCACATACAGCCCCAAACGGCGAAATCCTCTGGGTTCACCCCGACCTGATTGAAGATGAACAATGGGCCGGGTCGTCATCCAAGAAGAAATCCAAAGGGAAAGGAAAGTCTTGCTGCGGAGTCTCTGCTATCCCAGGAGAAGATGACGAAAGAATCCTAGCTTTCCCGCTCTCTGAAGAAGAACAAGAAGTTTTTACGACCCGAAGCGGGAATGAGTATCACTATAACTATCCACCACCTAGTGAGCAGGGGGTGAATAAACAGGGACCAGCCAAAACTCTCACGGAGATGGGGGTGATTACAAGTCCTACACCGGGTGAAGAGGCTCGACGACAGCCGGGGAATAAACCGAAAGAGAAGAATCCCCAGGAAGTTCAGAATCCGAAGCAGTCTCGTTTCAGTCGCCCGATTGGAAAAGACAAACCGGAAAGCTCGAAGACTCCGCAAGTCTTCGATATAATGGCTCAACTAGCCAATATTCCAGCACGGATAACGCTGTATGAGTTGCTGCGGTTGTCCAAGGAAACCAGGGAGGCCTTGCAAGAAGCTTTGGCCAATTCAGAGGTGTTTCTGACTCAAATCAATGTCCAAGGAAACTAGGGAGGCTTTGCAAGAAGCTTTAGCTAATTCAGAGGTGTTCCTGACTCAAGTCAAGCCGGTGCCTGAAGAACCGGAACTGCTGAGTCAACATTGCAATATAGCGACTAAGAACCTTCCCTGCATTACTTTCACCAAAGAGGATATGCAGACGAAGAATTCGAACCACGATCGACCGCTATACTTCATCGGGTATATCGGCTCCAGCAAAGTCAACCGAATCCAAGTGGATCCGGGTTCTGCTGTGAGTATTATGCCGCTTCGCTTGATGCATTTCCTCGGTATTCCAGTTAGCAAGTTGGCGTCCACAGGCACTGTTATCTACGGGTTTAATACCAGCGGGTCAAGACCTTTAGGTAAAATCCGGATAAAGTGTCAAATGGGAGATTTGAAGACAGAAGTCACATGTTATGTGATTGATGCTGAGACTTCGTATAACCTACTATTGGGTCGACCTTGGATCCATAGTAACGTTATAATCGCCTCCACTCTCCATCAGTGTTTGAAATATGTCGACGCTGATAATAAGGTTAGGACGGTGGTCGCGGATAAGCAACCATTCAAAGGGTATGAGAATTATTTCACTGATTCTCTCCTTTATGGTAACGAATCCGATACTGAATCATCGGCCCATGGCACGGACAGCGGAGAAGAAGTTGATACCGAAGCCGGATTTGATTACAATGGAGGTTATGTTTTAAATAACATTGTACCCTTTGTAATCAACCTTGACGATGAACAAACGTCAAAGGGCAGTTGTAACTGGCAACTTGCCGATAATGAAATAAATAACGATTTAGAGTACTCCCTGTCTCTTGATGATGTGATAAAAGAATTGTACAATAATCCTGATTTGTATATGCCGCTTCGATCGTCCTATATAACAAAGGAACGCCTCCATCTTTCTTTCGGAACAACCATGGTCGTCCCGAACAAAATAAGAGGTGCAAAAGCAATGATTTACGGTAAAGGAAAAAGCTCCCCATTACCAGATCATTTCTTAAGCGAAAATGAAGATGATGACAAACCTGGTCGGCATTTATCTAAGTATAGTCCAGAAGCGCGCAAGCTCATGGAAAAGCAGGGGTACAATTTCACACTCGGAGAAGGTCTATACTTCGATCGAGGTCTTCGTACTCCAGCCAAAGCGGTATATGTACCAAAAGGGAGACCTGAGGATTATTATAAATACGGGCGAGTTGGCAAATTATCGATCAAATTGCTAACAAAACTAAGAACGGATACTCTTCTGATTCTTCAGCTGGGAATTCCGACACAAGTCTAGGGGAGGCATTCAAAGCCCTAATGGTAAACATGGCTACAGTTGATCCGTCTACAATGGAGGACGACGATCAAATACCAACATGGGAAGATCCGTGGGTTCATCACCTAAACATGCAGTATGATGATAGGTTCGAACAGAGGGAACCCCCCACTGAAGATAAAATAGTCCAAGTTAACATGGGTGACGTGGCCAACCCAAAGCCTATATTCATCAGCGATAGTCTTCCCCCAAATGAGAAGGAAGAGTTAATTGCTCTCATCAGGGAGTATATTGACGTCTTCGCATGGAACTATGAAGATATGCCCGGGCTCGACCCCAATGTGGCAATGCACCGCCTCGATATCAAGCCGGATGCCAAACCTGTCAAGCAACAGCAAAGACGGTTTCATCCGCAGATAATGGAAGCTATCGAGGCAGAGGTTAAGAACCAGATTAGCTAGCCAATATCGTTCCAGTCATGAAGAAGAACGGTAAAATCAGGATTTGCATTGATTTCAGGGACCTGAATACGGCATGTCCAAAAGACGACTTTCCTCTCCCGATCACGGATGTCATTATAGACCATACATGCGGATTTGAGAGAATGTCTTTTATGGATGGTTTTTCAGGGTATAACCAAATCAAGATGCACCCAGATGACGAGAAGCATACAGCGTTCAGAACACCTCTTGGTGTCTTTTGCTACACGGTGATGCCTTTCGGACTAAAGAATGCAGGCGCCACGTATCAACGAGCGATGACTAAGATTTTCCAAGAACATCTCAGGAAAACAGTTGAGTGCTACGTTGATGATTTGGTTGTAAAAAGCCGCAACAAAGAAGATCACATCAAGGACTTGAAGACGATGTTCGATCTCATGAGGAGTCATCAATTGAAGATGAACCCCACTAAATCATTCCTTGGAATGTCCAGCGGAAAATTTCTTGGATTCGTCGTCACCACTAAAGGTATACATATCGATCCTGATAAAGTGAAGGCGATACATGAACTGCAACCCCCTAGAAATCTAAGAGAGCTCAGAGGATTGCAAGGGCGTTTAGCTTACATCAGACGGTTCATCTCAAATCTCTCTGGGAAGTGCCAACCGTTCTCTAAGCTACGAACAGGCAGTTTATTACCTAAGTCGGACCTTGATAGGCGCCGAGTCTCGATATCCGATGATCGAGAAAGAATGCCTCGCATTGGTATTCACGATGCAAAAGATGCGGCATTACTTGGTTGGACAGACGATTTACGTCATTTCCAATGTTAATCCAGTACGGGTGTTTATGACGCAACCGGCCTCTTTAAATTGGCGGTTAGCGAAATGGGCCCTTCTCTTGTCCCAATATGATTTGCACTTCAAGCAACAGAAGTCGATCAAAGGACAAGCAATTTGCGATCTTTTGGTGGCAAACCCGACCACAGATACGGCAGAAGTATATGATGACTTGCCGGATGAAACCCACGAGGTTAACACGACGTCGCACCAACAAGTATGGTAATTATATTTTGATGGTGCTTCGAGGGCAGTTAATAGGGTAATAACCCCGGGAGGTTCTACAGTTTCCTCCGGGGTTGGGGTTGTCTTAATCTCCCCGGGAAAGCATGTGATGCCTCGAGCTTATTCATTGACTAGTCCGTGCTCCAATAACGTGGCTGAGTATAACGCGCTTCTCATTGGACTTAGTTTCGCCAAAGAGCTGGGGGTCGAATATCTCAAAGCTTTCGGGGACTCTCAATTGATAGTCAACCAAGTCCGTGGAGAGTACGAAGTCAGGAACCAAGACCTGATCCCGTACCACCAGGAAGCCATCAAAATGGCAGATTCTTTTGAAGAATTCTACATTGAATACATCTCTCGTCTCCAGAACGCTTATGCGGATGCACTGGCAGCACTAGAAGTATCACTCGCGCAGCCTCCCGAAACTGAGCTGTTAGTTACAGTAAGGACGCATCAACTCTGCATACCCATATACAATATGGATATTGAAGAAGAAGATGATGGGGACATAAACGCCAAGGAGGTGAATTCAACTCAAATTGGGTCTGAGTCCCGAGATTGGCGCTTTCGTATCATTGACTACGTCCAATATGGTATTTTGCCAGAGGATGTAAAAGAAAGGGAATCAATCCGCCGAAGGGCACCAAGGTTCTTCTATAATATCGAGACCCGTACATTATATCGTAGGGGGTACGATGGTTTATTACTCCGATGCCTTTCGAACAAAGAAGCAGAAGAAGTTCTTAAGGAAGCGCACGAAGGAGAATGTGGTGCGCATCAACCCGGTCCCAAACTGTATAATCGCATCAGGAGAATGGGATATTTTTTGCCAACGATGGTTCGTGACGCAATCGAATACGCCCAAGAGTGTTATGCTTGTCAAATACATGCAAATTATATGCATCAACCACCAGAGCAGTTGCACACGTCAACCACGTCATGGCCGTTCGAGACATGGGGTATGGACATTGTCGGTCCTATTTTTCCCCCTTCAGTCAAAGGTGATCAATTTCATCAAGCAATCACGGATTACTTTTCAAAGTGGGCCGAAGCGATTCCGCTTAGAGAAGTAAAGACGAACAACGTCATCAATTTCATCAAGCATCATGTCATATACCGACACGGCGTGCCAAGACGGATCATTCATGACAACGGTCCAAAGTTCATAAGCAACGCCTTCGTCAGATTCTGCGGCTACCATTGGAGATTCAAATCCCATCCCTTCGGATTGCTCTCGCAACTGAGATGACAACAGAAGAACAGCATCAAAAACGTCTCGAAGAACTCGAGAGGTTGGATGAAAAGCGTTTGGAGGCTCAACAACACATCGAGTTTTACCAAGCCAGGATGTCAAGGGCTTTTAACAAAAGAGTCCGACAGAGAAGCTTCAAGGAAGGAGATCTGGTCCTCGCTGCTCGCCGACCGATAATCCTCAATTCCAAGAAGAAAGGTAAATTCGAACCCAAATGGGAAGGACCGTTTGTGATAGACACAGTCTACTCAAACGGTGCATATCGCCTGATTACTCAAGAAGGCACCAGGCAATTAATGCCAATAAATGGGAAGTTCCTAAAAAAGTACTATCCCTAGTACGTTTAAGATAACCCATTTACCGGGAAGTTCCTTGAAGAATATTACACTTATATTCTAGAGGATAACCCAAAATCTTTTTCACCACCAAAATCCCTCACTGATCAATTTCAATTGACAGTGGGTCCACCAAAATATCTTTCTGTCCCTCCTTGACTTTTTCCATGAACAAGAGGTCCACTCTCATTTCAGAGTTCCCTTTCGATAAACGAAAGAACTTCTCTTTGGTTAAGCCTTCTCATGGTTATAACCGAAGTTGGAATTCCACTTCGATAAACGAAGAACCTATTTCTCATATTTAGATAACCAATCCTATAAAAGGTAGGTTTATCTAGATTTTCCAGATTCTCGGAGTGGAGATCCTACTTCTAGTTTCTTTTGCGCTGGTAATAGAATATAAAATTCTTCCTTTCCAGAATCAGGGAATAGAATATAAAATTCTTCCTTCCTTATTTTCCGGGTTCGCCTTCACCCCAAAAGAAGACCGGGAAATAGAATATAAAATTCTTCCTTTCCCGCACTGATCTTTTCCAAGAATTTATCAATCTAGGATTCATCCTAGGAAGTTTATCCCGAATCCTAAGCAGGGATAAGTCTGCGCCTAACACGCGCTGCCGGTTTAGTCTTTTTCCGTAGAAAAAGACACCAGAGTTCAATTCTGGGGTATTCTATCCTGAAACCTAAGCAAGGATAAGTCTGCGCTTAACCCGCGCTGCCGGTTAGTTCTTAACCGTCAAAAAGAACACCCGTTCACATATTCAACATTGTGGCAGGTTGTTATTAATAACACCAAAATCCATGCCTTACACGCATGGGGAATTTCATCCCGAATCCTAAGAAAGGATATGCCGACGCCTAACACGCGTCGCCGGTTTAGTCTTTCTCCGAAGAAAAAGACACCAGAGTTCAATTCTTTACCACAAGCGAATATCCAATTCCTCAATCTCCAATTCTTGATCTTTAATCTCCAAGTAGTTCTTTCACAATAAACACACAAGTTAAAGAACCAAAATAATTAAAACCTACTTAAGCACCTTCCCCGGCAACGGCGCCAAAAACTTGATGCGGCATAAACATGTACCAAAAAGGTTGCAAGTGCACAACCGTGTCAAGTTATAGTATTTAAGATATCGATCCCACGAGGAAGGTGTTTTGTAGGAGAAAATATAAAATCGGTTCTTATGTTGTGTGCGTGACAAATAGGAATGATAAGTGAATGTGATTGTGAAGAGATTGAGAGAGTGAAAGTGGTGTGTAAATAGGTGCAAAGTGTAAATGAGAGTGAGTATGAACAATAAGGTGAGAAGGAAAAATGAATAAAATCAAGAAACAAATAAAAAATTCAAGAATGAAGAACAAAATTCTAGAATAAAAGAAAATGCAAGAAATTAAAGATGGTGGATTCAATTATAGATATGGGTAATCTAAAATTGAACCCACTTCTTAGAAAATGGTGATTCCCTAGAGGGTTCTAGCCTAAAGGCGAATCAAACAAAATAAAAATAAACAAAAAGAAAAACTAAACCCAAGAGGGTTCTAGCCTCAAGGTGAATAGTATAAGAAATTAAAATCTAACTACAAAATAAATTGCAAAATCTAAACTACAAAATAAAATTGCAAGAATTAAATGCAAGAAAATAAATCTACTCTATAAGCATGAAAATAAATCTAATCTATGAGCATGAAATAAATCTAAGGCAAGAGGGTTCTAGCCTCTTGGCTATTTAACAAGAAAATAAAATCTAAACTACAAGCATAGAAATAAATCTACACTAATAAGCAATAAAAGAGAAAAAGAAAGAAATGCAAACCTTCAAATAATTCTCCATCTTCATCTTCATCTTCATCATCCAACAAAGAGAAGAAGAGAAAAATTTAAAGTGGTGAAAAAATTATTATTATTAATTGCAACTAAAGTTATAATTTTTGGAAGGCCTTCTCAATTAAGAGTAGCCCTCCTCTCCAAAAGGAGTTTACAAAATTTTTCACACCTCCAACCCCTCACTCTCAATCCCTATTTATAGTAAACATCAGTGAATGAGAGCCATTGGATCAAACTTGAGACCCAAGAATACAATTTCGGCCGTTGATGAAATCTGGAGGACTTCGCATCGATACCGGCATCGATGCTGGCATCGATGCCCTAATAAAAATTTTGCCTTCACGGTTGGCTTCGTCTCGTCGAGATAGGTGATTTTCATATATTATATGTTAAATTCCGCCTTCCG
>NW_017974059.1:0-9020 GCF_001876935.1 Asparagus officinalis
GTCCGTTTGTTAAATCGGCGTCGAGCTGTGCTAAGGGACCTATAGGCAATTTTATACGCCTACAGGGATGAGTTCAAGTATAAGAAATATGAAAACAGTAAAATGAAAATAAAGATGAATCATTACCTTGTTCACCTGAAGGGACATTGTGGGCAGATGTCTTCTCTAAAGCAGGATGAGGAATACGAGGTCGAGATGCAACTTTCTTTCTTCTTTTTAATGGGCATGCTTCCCCTTGAAACTCAGATCTCTCATGATGATACTTGGTGCGTAACTGTTAGACCCTAGAGGGGGGTGATTAGGGTCTTATGCTAATCTAATCCGATTTAAATGCCAATTAAAATTAATTAACAAAGTTATCCTAGCAAGTATGAAATACAACAAAGTATATAAGCTAGGATAAGCAATATGAACATATGAGATATATCCTATATGATGAAATATATATATGCCAAGGATATATAAAACTAATACAAGGATGATATATCCTATCAAAGAGATATACAATATGATTATATGTATATGCAAGGATATAAAACTAACACAAAGGGCTCGTAAACAATATGAACTTAGATAGTGAGATCATATTAAATAATGCAGCTAATGACAAAATGGCGCACAAGAAATATAAACACTAGGTATAAATTAAACGCCAAAGCACACTCAAAACAAGATATTGATCACTGGAGTTCGGACCTTCCGTCCTACGTCTCCGATCCCCCACTCCGGGGAGAATGCACTAATCACAACCGGGTTTCTACGTTCACCCGAAACAACGTTTACACCTCACACTTGGCTTTTTCTAGCTAACCGAAAACTTTACAATCAACACTCTTGCAATCACACTCTACACCCTCACAAGTGGTTGGGACCTACCGTGTTCTCCCTCAAGTGCTCGCCGTTACCAACCTCTCCCTGAGGCTCGTCAACGACGCCACTCCTCTTTGGTACGATCCCCGACTCTCACACACCACTCCTCTCGGTGTACAGTGCTATTACAAAGTGAATCTCACAATAAGGCTTAATACAATACATGATTGTTTCTCAATATGGATGGAGAACACAATGAAAGCTCACACTCAATGTACAACCTCTTCACCACCCATAATATATTATGAATTGCAAAATACAATAAGCTCAAGTGGGTAGCAAGATCTCCGGCGATCTATGTGTGTAACAATGAGCATAAAATAAAATGCTAAACTCAAATAGCGAAACTAGCAATAATAAGAGTATGAAAATCAATAATGAAATTGCTAGAGAAAAGAGTTTAGAAACTTCTCTATGAACACAAAGAGAGGATGAAGAAGACTGAGAATGAATCCCCTCATCTGCCAGTGAAACTTCCTCCTTTGCTAAACAGAAACCCAAACTTAAACAAATAGTAAAAACCTTAAACCCTTGTTTAAAAACTTTTCTTTTATTTGCTTGTTAATAACTGAGATCAAGGAGGGTATTTATAACCTCCAAAGCTTCAGCCAACAACCCCAAGCAAAAGACAAAAACAGCCCCAGAAAATCAGCTCAGAAAAATAGCCGTTGGGAACCAACGGATATATTGGCGGTCGACCGGAAATTCCTGCGGTCGACCGATGGAGCTCTCGGTCGACCGGACCGGTCGACCGACAAACTCTCTGCTGCCCACTGACGGCTGAACATATGAGCGGTCGACCGGATCGGTCGACCGAAATCTGATACATGAAAATCTGATTTCCTGATTTTAAAACACTGTTTAAAAATATCAAATAAATTCTAAAAATGTAAAACTTTAGGGAATGATTGTACACATGATAATAAACATGATACAATGACTGGTTTCCAAAAAGGACTTCTTAAATGAAAAATATCATCATTTTACAAAATAGTCCAAAACATGAAAATATGAGATACTTGAATTTTGATGTTTTGACATAAACCAACTTTTAAAACTTTGTGAAATGTTTTTATAGACTTAGTAAAACATGTATAAACTTATATTGAAGTCTATAAACTAAGAATACAATATTTTCACAAAATTGCATATTCTATGCAATGTTTTCAAAAACACAATAGAAAATATGAAATATATAATTTCATATATATAACCATAAAAACCCAAAACCATGTATGTATATATATAACTATATATATGCATAGAAACCAAAACTTATGTATATATATATAACTATATATATATACGAAGAAACCAATAAATGTGTGTGTATAGATAATTGAGCATAGAGTATTAAACACACATAAAATAAACCTATACTAAATATACCCAAGCTTGATGAAGGTCTTCAATGAGCATGACTTGGTAAACTTTGCGGAAGAAGCTTGTAATTGGATCTTTAACTTGAATTGACGATGCTTCACTCCACAATTCCTCCAACCTCCATTGGATATCGTCGTTGAAGCGCTATTCCATCCATCCTCCAACAACGTTGTTTGTCTATAATAAATAAGAAAACACAAATACTAGACAAACAACATTAGTGGTAAATTGTTTGTTAAACATCATCAAAACAAGAAGGCCAACAGTAACTAGGTTCCTGGAGGAATTTGAGCTTGAGATCTAGTTGAAGGCTGAGATCCATGTTCATGAGAAGGGGGCGTTGTATCTTCTTCTTCCTCTTCTTCTCCACTAAGAACCTCCACCGTCATCCTATTGGAAGATGATAAAGGAATAGTCTTCTCTTTCCTCCGTATTGGCTTTAAGGGAGCATCTGGTGACTTAGGCGGAGCGACACGACGAGTCCTATGGGCTATAGGAGAAGGAGGAGTATCAGCTTCTGCTTCACCTTTGGTTTCATCCTCTTCTCCGGACGTTTCGAATTCGTCGCTCTCATCTGAATCAGCTATTTGTTTTTCTTTACGAGAAGATATGGTAGGCCCTTTTCCTCCCTTGGAAGGTATAGTCCTCCGGACTACTTCAGTAGCAAGCCGAGAAGCAGCTTCATCTTCTAATTCAGAAATCCTCTTCTTCTTAATGGGTGTGTTGGCGGCTAAGAGCCACCGGCAGTATAGAAAAGTCATTTGAAGTTTGGATCCAGTAATAGGCAAGGTAAAATGAGCCCCGGTACAGCCGACAACGTTCCAAAACCTAGACCGTACCTTATCGATGAGACCATCACAAGTTGTTAGCCATCTGTTTGGGCTCCCGACGTATAACTAGTCATAACCGAATTGTCGTGCAAATCTACAAGGAAGGTAGGGCTCAATTCTGCAAACATTCTTCGATCGGAAAACCATGTAACCCGGTCGGATGTTCATAAGCCAATGAAAACCACCCATGTTGAGAGAAATCCTATTAGTTCTAAGCATTACCTCATCGGTGAGCATTTCATTGTACGCACCTGAGTATCAAGGGAAACATTTATAGAACTCCCACCACTTAGCAACCCTGAATTGCCTCACCACTTCATACCATTGTCAGGATAAACTCAACCACTTACATCCTTCTAAGATCTGTAGCAGAGGAACCTCCGGATCAGATATGTTAGGAGCCAACATTATATCAATTCGGTGGAGGACTAACCACGTCATCAAATATGTATATGGCAGTTCTATTCTTGACATGGGAATGTCACTTGAAGGCTGGGCACCCACTTGCGTGAAAGTGTTGGCTAAATGGCATAATCCACTGTGGATGTTAGCAATCATAGCTGAGAGTAAAGATAATCGACCTTTGACGGCTAATTGAACAGCAAGAAACAGAACTTTAAGAGGGAAAGCATCCGAAGATTGGTGTGGTACTAAACACTTCCTTAGCCATACGGCTAGATATCCTGCAAGAAGTGTCTCCGTTTTCATCCCTTTCCTGGCTTGCCACAAGAAAGTCCTGAACTTTGTGCTAATTAGGAAATTAGCTTCAGGTGATCCAATAGTGTAAGACTGAGCATTGATCTTCAATATCAGCTTATTAATCTCAGATGGGATTAATGGATATGATTCGGAAACTTCATCACCAACTAAACTCTCAAGATTTTGGAATAAATAATCTGCGAACTACTTTAAGCTAATCTGAGCAGACTTCTTAGTCTTCACCTCAATCCTTGCTATCACCATTTGGTAATGACAAGTCAATTCCAAAAGAATGTCATAAGCAACGGAACCAGCATTCTTCATTCTCCTAAGCTGAAGGTTAGCAGGAAAGTACTCTTGATATGGAATATTTCCCATCGGTAATCCATATACTTTCATCATCTTATGGAGTGGAAGTCCTAATTCCCCATACTTAGTGAAGAATGTATTTGTATCCGGGTTATAGGACTCAAATAAAGTGAGAAAATGATCCACGCTTATTGGAAGACCGTGCATGCTGGCTCGAATTGGGATATCTAATCCTATATTAGCTAATTGCCGACCCTAACGTCCGAGTACGTAACTAGTCATCCGTGTCCACCACTTGTCCGCAAGTGAATGTACCAAACCAAAACATCTAAACTTCTTCAGAGGAAACTCTCTACCTAATCGAGCGAGCCGGTTCTTCACGGTGTTGGCCCTTACCATTAATTCGTTTTGAGGCACACTATCTGGTCCAAGTACCCCAGTGTGAAGTCCACGAATTGTATGCCAACCACTAGAGCCAGGAGTCTTAATATCTTTACCAATGAACCCATAATGGATACATTCATGATCCTCTATTAAATGCCACGACATCTTCCTCGACACCGTTAAATTCCGTAATTACAAGAGTGAGTAATGTCGAGGAAACGGAGGAAGAAATAAGAAGTCTCCATCATGTTCATTCAACCAAGCCTCTAAACCACAAGAAAGGGTATCAGGATCTTTAATAGAGTCACCGAACAAATAATTAGGCTTCCTCAATGGCTCAGTGGAGTCTCGAATAGGTGTCAAAGGCAAGTTAGTCAATAACTGACGTAATGTACAACAACTTCCTTCGTGAATCAGCTCAGGGATAATGTCGGCACAGTCCTCACTAAATTGACACGCTTATCTAATTAGAAAATCACCATCAAAAGAGGCATGAAGAGTACCACTTTGACCATGATTTTCTCTATCAAAAAGAGCAACGGAAGGAAAGTGGACTGCAAACAATCGAATGAACTAATGTTGGAACACAATTGAATGAAGAGGAAGCTAACGAACAGGATTTCTTGTTCATAGCTACCGTGACAATGGAAACTGTCATGCGTATCGCGGCAGTGTTTGCTGTCACGTGTACCACGACAGTGTACACTGTCGTAGTAACTAAATGAAGGGCTATCGGCTTCAAAAGACCACGAGTTTAAGTAAAACTCATGCCTTTTCCGTAGTACATGCCTTGATCAAACAAGTCATGTACTTTTTTTAAGTATCAATCCTCTCGAGGAGGATGTCAACTCTTCCCAGATGACTCTTAAAGGAGACAAATGAGGACATGAAAGTAAAATCATAACTTTGGATGTGTTCGCGGGAAAAATTGTTTTCATTGATGTCATTGTTTTCTTGAGCAACAGTTTATCGCTTACAAAAGATCCGATCTTTTTATAAGATCCGGTTACAACAAAAAAAAAAGAAAATCTTAAAAGATTACAACTTTCCTTTTCTGGAACAAATCACAAGATCCTGTTTTGCGGTCTCTTGCTTGTGAGGGTTCTTTACCTGCGCCGGGGTTAATCCGTGGACCACCGCGCGATCTTGATCCGGTCGGATCTACACGGTACGATGGGTGTTATTTCACGAAGAAAATAACAGCCGAGGGGATTATTTCACCAAGGAAATAATAGCCCTAAGTAATCAAAATCGACCAAGCGAAATCGATACTCTTCTCGGGATCAAAAAACCAAGTTTTGATCCGGAGGATGACCGTGTGGATCTCAGATCTGATCTCTCTCAAACTCCTGCCTTATTTGGCGTGGATGATCGCCAAGAACCAGATCTGAAAAGTCCGAGTCTTCAAAGCTCCAAAACTCCGAAGTTTAGCTCTCAATCCAGCAGAGTTTCACCCCAAAAGTTCAACCAAAAATCCCACCTCTCAAAAATAAGCCATCCTTCTCTATTTATATGCATCTCAATCCAGATCTGGGCTCAGATCTGGGCCCATATTTGGGTGGCTCGGTCAGGTGGCTCGGCCAAGGTGGCTCGGCCACCGAGCCACCACCGAGCCACCTAGAGGTGGCTCGGTTTCGGCCGAGCCCTACAGGTGTAAGGTTTTGCCGTTTTCCAGTTTTGCGCTTCATTCGAACTTGATTTGTTGATTTGGACTCTGATTTGGCAGTCCGGATCCTAATTTGGTAGTAAATCCGCTTTGGTGTTCGAGTCCGCTCCCGCTCTTGTTAGATGTGGTGGACTCTACGGTTGGATGACTCGTTGATTCATCGACCCGTTAGCTTGATTGGGCACGCGATTGGATATATTCCGTTGTTTGCGTGCGGTTCGTTAACCTCGTCGCCTCGTTAATCTGAGCTTGATTCTGCACGCGGGTGGATTCATTCCGTCGCTTCCGTGCGATTCGTCGATCTCGTCGGCTCGTCGGTTTGTGCCGAGCTATGCTAGGGGACCTATAAGCAATTTTATATGCCTACAGATACCTCCTCCAAAGTATTTCAGCCTCATTCTTTTATAGAAGAGTCTGGAATACTTTGGATATGATTGTCCCAACCAAAGTATTTCAGCCTCATTCTTTTATAGAAGAGTCTGGAATACTTTGGATATGATTATCCCAACCTTCAATCGGTGTAACGGGACCTTTGAATGGCTTCTACTCTTGATTCTTTCAATCCTCCAGGCTATTCGGTGCTTTGTCGAATGTCTGCAACGGTTCCGGTGCTACATTTATTGTCTGACCGTTGTCTGAATTTTAAACTTGAAGTTAATTCCTGATTTTCTGATCTTTAGCTCGTGTTTGCTGTTTCAACATAGAACCGACCATCGATTGTTGGCGTTGAGTCTTCATTTGCAACGCGTTGTCCGGCGTTTGTCACAGTTTATACTCGTACGTCTGCTGGAGTCTTGAGAAGCAGTTTATACTCTTATACTTTTTGGAGTGTTGTTGAGTTATCCTTAAGCATATTTTTAGAAAAAAATACTCTCCGGAAACTTCTCAACAAAAATAGGGAATAGTTTATACTCGTATACCTTATTGGAGTACTAAGAAGCAGTTTATACTCGTATACTTTTCGGAGTATTGTTGAGTTATCCTTAAGAATATTTTTAGAAAAATACTCTCCAGAAACTTCTCAACAAAAATAGGGAATAGTTTATACTCGTATACTTTATTGGAGTACTAAGAAGCAGTTTATACTCGTATACTTTCGGAGTACTTTTCAGGTCCAAATGAGCTGAATCGGCCTAATAATGACCTAAAAAGGTAGTAATTAGGCTCAAAAAATCTTCTGACCCTTCCGAATATATGGGAGAGGAATGAATAAATAAGGGACTGAACCGTCGGTCGGTTTGAAGTTGTTTCGATACTCGGTTCAGCTCTAATTTGAATTTTGGTTCAAATCTGGTTCAAACTGGTAAGAACTGGTTCAACCTGGTTCAAGACTGGTTCAGGACTGGTTCAGGACTGGTTCATGACTGGTTTAGCCTGGTTCAGGCTAGTTCATCCTGGTTTGGTCTGGTTCAGCCTGGTTTGGTCTGGTTCAGCCTCATTTGAACTGATTTAGCCTGGTCTGGTCTGGTTCAACCTGGTCTGGTCCGGTTCAAGGCTGGTTCAACACTATAAAAGAGCTTCTTTTCTCCTTCTTAGGGCCGGCCCCCCCTCTCCCTCTTTTTGGATTTTTCTTTTCCCTCGTGCATCCTTTCTCCTTCAAACCCTAAGATTCGTCTAAGATCTACTTTTCCTTTTGATCTTAGACTGAAAAATCCTTCAAAATCTCCATATATAAAGTTTCTCTCAGGCCCCTCGAGCACGTGGTTCGAGCCTCCTTGCTTTTCCTCAGGTAAATCCTCCATAATTTTGGCATATTTCATGTTTAATTCAGTATATGAATTTGTGGGATTGCATATGAGGGTTAGGGTTGTGATTTGACGCCCCGAGCTCATATTTCAGGGGGTAGAATTTGGAGATCTGAGGGGTTTAAATGCAATAAAGAGGGGGTAAAATTTTAGGGTTAGAGTTTGTCACCCTAACTAAAATTTTTTCTGTATCTGATCCTCTGATTTATTTTGCAGATCACCATGTCGCATATCCCGAGAGGTCAATCTCCTACTGCGTCGGCTGATGGCGTGCTTCCCTCGTATACTGGTGAGCTCTTTTTTGGCGTATTTTGAAATTTGTAGATTAATCCTTTTTCCCCGTCTTGTTCTCCTTGGTGAGACAATTGGGAAGAGCCTTGATTCTCCTTGGTGAGGATTGACGCTTTAAAAGATAGGTTTTGCTTGGTCAAAACCATATCTCAAAATAAAGGGGGCGCTTGGAAGCTGCATTGTGTCTTATAAGGCAGGGATATATTGTTGATATACCCTATCTTATGAATGGATAATGTGGCCAAATCGTCTCACCCTTTATAAGGCAGTGACTCTATCTTACCCATTCGTAAGATGAGTGTAGGCATATAAAATTGCTTATAGGTCCCTTAGCTCAGCTCAGTACAAACCAACAAACCAACGAGGCGAGAGATCGACGAATCGATCAAGCGACCGGAATGCATCCATACACGTGCGCCGGTCAAGCAAGTTGTTCGAAGAGTCAACGAGTCTCCACCAGGCATACTCGGACGAATGACGATCGAATAAGATCGGGTTTCGGACTCCAACCTCACGAAAGCGGATACTACGATAATCGGGATCCGGAATTTACTGCCAAATCAGATCAACAAACAAGACTAAGTTATAATCAAATTCACGGACAACCAAGGCAGGAACACCAACAAAACACCCACCTAGGGGGCTCGGCCGAAGCGAGAACTTCAGGTGTCGCCCAGCCGAGCCACCTCAGGTGCGCGTCGGCCAGCGACAGCCACCTCAGGGAGCCCGCCCAATTCCGAGCCACCTTGGGTGTGGCCTCGGTGGCTGGGGTGGCTCGGTGGCCGAGCCACCCCAAGGATAGCGGCTCGGCCATGAGCGAGCAACCTTGGGCCGTGAGCTCGG
>NW_017974060.1:0-7968 GCF_001876935.1 Asparagus officinalis
TCGAGTGGCGCCTATCGCCTTGTCACCAAAGACGGCGACCGGCTCATGATGCCGATAAACGACAAGTTCCTGAAAAGATACTATCCTTAGTATCTTTTTGGATAACCAATGCATTGGGAAGTTCCCGGAAGGATACCACATGGGTATTCTTAGGGATAACCCGGTCGTTGTGGAATCAACGAGTAAGGAATCTACATTCGAACTCTGAAGGTCAGAATGTCTCTTCTTATTCTCGACAAAATTCTCCAACTCTTATGAGTTATCTTTGTGAGATGAGATCCAATCCTCTGATAGGTTAATCTTTCCTCATCAAACCATCCGCTGATCAAATCAAACGACAGTGGACCCACCAACATCTTCATCTGCCAGTCATTGGCATTTCTCAGACTCAACGTGTTAGGTCAGAATCACCTAGCATTAAAGTCTCCCTTTGAGTGATAATACGAGTTGGCACTCTCTTTGCTACCTGTATTCCACTTTCTTTGCTTTCTGGTCAAACCTATAAAAGTTAGGACCAAAGCCAAAATCTCCTCTCGATTCCTCCAATGAACGAGAGGTCCACTTTCAAATCGAGTGATCAAACCTTCCGACAGTTAGGGTCATCTCAAACTCCAGTTTGGTCAAACCTTCCTACAGTTAGGACCAAAGCCAAATTCTCCTCTCGATTCCTTCCATGAACGAGAGGTCCACTTTCAAATCGAGTGATCAAACCTTCCGACAGTTAGGGTCATCTCAAATTCCAGTTTGGTCAAACCTTCCTACAGTTAGGGCCAAAGCCAAAATCCCCTCTCGATTCCTTCCATGAACGAGAGGTCCACTTGGAACAGTCAAACCTATAAAAGTTAGGATTGTTTCCGATCTCGCTTAGTCAAGACTACATATAGTCAAGACTAAAGTCGAATCATTCATTTTTCGATAAACGAAAAAGAATCCACCTTTGTCCCCTATTTCCACCAAACCTATAAAAGTTAGGGTCGAAATTGGGTTTTCTCCTCAATCCACCAAACCTATAAAAGTTAGGGTCGAAATTGGGTTTTCTCCTCAATGAATGAGGGGTTCTTTGAGTTCAAATGACCAATCCTATAAAAGGTAGTGTCGTTAGAACCTTTCCGATTCTCGGAGTGGAGATCCCACTCTTAGTTTCATCCTTCCGGATTCTGGAGGTGGAGATCCCACCTCGAGTTTCCTTTCCAGCTGAAGATAGAATATAAAATTCTTCCTCTTCGGCAACGGGAGATAGAATATAAAATTCTTCCTCTCTCGTTCCTTTTCCAGCTGTAGATAGAATATAAAATTCTTCCTCTTCAGCACCGGGAGATAGAATATAAAATTCTTCCTCTCCTCGGACCTTTCCGATGCTCGGAGTGGAGATCCCACTCCCAGTTCATCCTTCCGGATTCTGGGGGTGGGGATCCCACCTCGAGTTTCCTTTCCAGCTGTAGATAGAATATAAAATTCTTCCTCTTCAGCACCGGGAGATAGAATATAAAATTCTTCCTCTCCTCGGACCTTTCCGATGCTCGGAGTGGAGATCCCACTCCCAGTTCATCCTTCCGGATTCTGGGGGTGGGGATCCCACCTCGAGTTTCCTTTCCGCCGGGAGATAGAATATAAAATTCTTCCTCTTCAGCACCGGGAGATAGAATATAAAATTCTTCCTCTCCTCGGACCTTTCCGATGCTCGGAGTGAAGATCCCACTCCCAGTTCATCCTTCCAGATTCTGGGGGTGGGAATCCCACCTCGAGTTTCCCTTTCCAGCGGGAGATAGAATACAAAATTCTTCCTCTCCTCGGGCCTTTTCGATGCTCGGAGTGGAGATCCCTCTCCCAGTTCATCCTTCCGGACTCTGGGGGTGGGATCCCACCTCGAGTTTCCTTTCCAGCCGAAGATAGTCTTCCTCTCCTATTTTCACAACTTTCAACTTCCAATCCGCGCACTTGGTGCATGGGGAATTTTATCCCGAATCCTAAGTAGGGATAAGTCAACACCTAACACGTGTTGCCGGGTAGCCTATTCCCGTGACAAGGGCAAAGTCTACGTATTCGAAGTCGTAGCATTAAGTCTAAGGGAGTTCATTCCTTTAGCATAACGTTACATGCGGAACGGATTTCAACAATCCGCATGCTAGCCCGATTCAAACGGTAATCGGTAAAGGCGTATCAAACCCGTTGAAGGCTGGGGGTTTGCCAAAAACCCCCAAAGTCAACGCCTAACACGCGTTTCCGGGTAGTCTATTCCCGTAAGAAAGACAGAGTCTATGTATTCGAAGTCGTAGCATTAAGTCTAAGAGAGTTCATTCTCTTAGCACAACGTTACATGTGAGACGGGTTTAATAATTCACATGCTAGTCCGATTTCAAACGATGATCGGTAAAGGCACATCAAACCCGTTGATGGCTGAGGGTTTGCCAAAAATCCCATAAACCTGTCATTTGGAAGAAGTACAGAGAAGTCACAAAAGAAGCAAAGGCGAAGTTTCCATTGATAGACTGAGTCAAAAGCATACAACAAAAAGTTCGTTAGCCCGAAGGCATCTGACGGCTGAGAATGTGAGACTTTAAGCTAAAGAGTCTATCTACATAGCTCCGCTCGAGTTCTGCCTGCAGATCAGCTCGAACGGATTCTTCGGAACGGCTCAAAATCTCCGCAGCTTCACTCTTCAACTTCATCAGTCCCTCCTGAGTAGATTCGAGCTCCTCGAGTACCTGGTCACGAGAACGCTCTAGTCCAATCAGGTCATCTGCGATAAGAACGGCAGATTCCTCGGCACGCTTCAAGGCCTCCTTCAACCTAGTCGCTTCCTCGCGATTTAAGTCCAAGGAGCGGAGTAACTCAGCTTTCTCCCTATCCTTCCTCGCCATGTTAGCCATTAGATGCGCAATGGAGCTCTCACGTGACTGAAGCTCACACCCGATGGAAGATCTCAGGTCACGCCACTGCGCCATCCTATGCTCTAACTCAGAGGATACGAAAGAAGAAGTCCCGGTAACCTCCAATTCCTTCAACTCTCGTATCTCTGACTCCAGGGCGGCGAAATCAGCAGTGAAGGAATCAGCCAATTCCGGGTATCCTTCCTCCCTCATCATCGTCATGTGGCGAGAGAAGGAACACCGGAACTGATCGAAGCCGCCTCCTCGGTGAAGAAGCTTCTCAATCAAGCCATTATAGAAGGCGGTGAAGAAACCCCCTCCCCCATCCTATGCTCCAACTCAGAGGACATGAAAGAAGAAGCCCCGGTAACCTCCAATTCCTTCAACTCTCGTATCTCTGACTCCAGGGCGGCGAAATCAGCAGTGAAGGAATCAGCCAATTCCGGGTATCCTTCCTCCCTCATCATCGTCAGACGTCCCCGCGGGTTGAGGTCCGACAGGCTCTGGGACAGCAGCAGAAGAGGGTACGTCAGCCCCTGCAGGCGGATTGCTCGCACCACTCGGCAAAGACGGGGAGGCACCACTGCTATGAAGACTTTCAGCCCCGGGAACTGTAGTAGTATCAGGCCTAACGCCTGGTCCTACAGTGACACTCCTATGTTAACCAAATGGAAATTTGGATAAGTAAGGAGAATCGGGACAAGAAAATCGTATGCATACCTGCAATCCCCCCGTCCTCAGGAACAGCCGGGATGAATGCCAAGAGTCATAAGAGTATCGGCCCAAGCTGCTGGTCCTATGATGACACTCTCTTATTAGTCAAAATGAAAATTTAGACGAATAAGAAGAATTGGGATCTGCATACCTGTAGATCCATTATCCGCGGGCATTTGAGGGATGCCAGGAGTCATATGAGAATCAGTCCTAGCGGCTGGTCCTATGATTGCACTCATTAGTCAAAAGACAGATAAACATAGGAAAGTACAATATCCCTGAATCGTATACATACCTGCAAGCCCGTCGCTCTGAGGCAAACTGGATATGCCAGGGATAGATACCGGGCTAACTCCAATGGTAGACGCTGTGATAATCAATCATTAGTCATATGAAATATCGGGCAAGAGGGAGAAAATCAGATATATACCGGTAGATGAATCGTTCCCGAAGAATGGTCTCTCGGTCCCTCTGGAAGTCTGCTCAGCCAGCATGTCAGCTAATAAGCCGGCATCCGGCTTCGAGAAGCTTGGCCCCTCCATCGCAACATCTGCAGGGTAACCCAAATGTTGAAGGATGAGGAAAGCTCAAACGAGAAATCTTCCTTCACCTTACATAAGGAAAATGACATTGGATGCGGATATACCTGAATAAGGGATTGTGGGCTCAACATTATTTATCTGCTCAAGATCGATGTTAAGGTCGATGCCCAAAGACCCATCGTGAAAAGCGTCGCACATTTGTTGCACAAAGCAATCCATGTTGTCAACGCCAGGGGACGCCGAACCCGGTGGGAGTTCGCCCTCCTCGAAGAAACCTGAAGCACAAAACATGGTCACAAATCCCCAAAAGGTAAACAACCTTGAAGCAAGAGCAATTGAATGTTACCTCCCCCTCCATCGGCGGTGCTCCCTAAGTCCACTCCACAGGGACGCTGACCGTCATGGGACTTATGGGCAGTCTTCTTCCTCTTCGGGGCACCAACCCTCCGAGGACCATAGGGTCGAACATGCGCAGGCCTATCACACGTTTCAACGTGTGTAGGAGCTGAGGGCTCATGATCACCGGCTGTCCTACCTAAAATGACAATAGCCATTTCAATGAAAAAGAGCTGTCATTTATGGAAAATGAAAATTAAAAGAGATAGGACAAACCAGTATCGAAGTCCCCTCTGCCGGTATCCACGTCCGCATACTCGTCCTCGGAGTTCTCGTCATCATCACCCGCAGGGAGAAGTTCTTCTTCGTCTGAGACAAGAGATTTGGCATGCCCTTTTCTCCGCTTCTGAGCAAGCTCAGCTCTGCGACCAGCCATCATAGCAGCCCGGACCGCATACTCGGACTGCAACTCTGAGAGGCTCCTCGCGCTGATGGACTCATATGCAGAAAGGAACCACTTGCAGCTGAGGAAAGTGATCAATGGCTTACGCCGGTACGAAGGAAGAGCAAAACGGGCTCCAGTACAGCCCACCATCGTCCATAGCCACGCTCGAACGCCATCAATCAATCCTCCCTCAACCCGCAGGCTGCGGCTCGGATTCCCGACATACAGTTGGTCATAGCCGAATTGTCGAGCAAAGCGGCAAGGGAGATAAGGCTCTATGTGGCACTGGTTCTTCACCCGAAGGACGAGATAGCCTACACGGATGTTCACTAACCACCGGAAGCAACCAGCGTCAAGAACGGTCCGGTCACTTCTAGGTTTCTCCTCATCAACCAGCACGTCGCCATAGCGACCTGAAAAGTGAGGGAAACACTTAAAGAACTCCCAACTCTTGCGGACCCGGAGCTCTCGCTGAACATCACTAAATTTGCTCCCAAACCATCTGCTCTGCTCCAACAATTGCATGAAGGGGACAGGGATGTCAACAACGCTGGGGGCCGACATCAAGTCGGGACGGTGAAGAACGAGCCACGCCATCAAATATGCGTAAGGGAGCTCAACCTTTGGGCAAACCAGCTCAGCTGATGGTTCAGAACCCATATGTGTAAAACTGCTAACCAGACCCCTGAGCCCGCAATGGATACTAGCAACCATTGCTGGGAGCAGGGAAAGCTCTCTCCCATAAGCCAGCTGAACTGCAGGGAAGAGCACCTCGATGGGTAGAGCGTCAGAAGGTTGGTGCGGGACGACACACTTCTTCAACCAAAGGGCAAGGTAGCCTGCTAATAGCGCCCGGGACCCTATAGACCTCTGTGCGCGGCGGAGAAAAGAGCGAAACTTTGTCCCCGCGGGAAAAGCCCCCTCAGCACTGCCGATAGTGTAGGAACGAACCTCAGCCTTTTCCAACAACTCATTAACGGCCGAAGGAGTCATCACGTCTAATTCATGAATGGGCGCACTGGAATCACCTTCCAAGTTCTGGAACAAGTAGCTGGCAAACTGCTTCAAGCTGATCTGCCTCTTCCTTCTCGCTTGGGGAGAAGTTTGGATCAAGGAAGTGGGCGAAGCCCTGCCGGAGCAAGGAGTGAGCGAGCCTTCTGCAGCAAAGGAGCCTTCTTCTTCATTCCCCCTTCTCTTTTCCTTAGTATTGGCCTTCGGCGCTAATACTAAGAAGAGCTAGTGTCTCGCTTTAGCCGAGATATAAGCTTCATAGCTTCTTAGATCCCCCGCGGATCGATGAAGCTCTGTCCGATTTTTCGGGATCAGAAGTTTCTAAATCCCTTCGCGGATAGACGAAGCTCTGTCCGATTTATCCGGATCAGATCTGAGTGCCCCGGTGGTCCACGGATAGCAGCTGCTGACACCTCGCCTGGGGGTGCAGTGTCAAGGCCCATAATCCCGGGTCGAAGACCACGAACGTCAGGATACCCGTTAGAGCCGGGGGTCTTGTGGTGAGTGACATATCCGCACTGAACCCGCTCAGCATCTTCAGTAAGATGCCAAGACATCCGTCTGTCCACGGCTTGCCCCTTCAAGTGACTGAAAGAATAGTGGCGTGGAATCGAAGGGATGTACAAACAAGCTCCCCCGTCGAGAGTTAGCCAATGCTCCTCGCAAAGGGTCAGCGTAGCAGGATCTTTGACATGATCTCCAAACAGGAAACTCGGCTTCTTTAAAGCCTGAGTGGAGGTAGAATCCGGGGTGAAAGGGACATCTGTGATAAGCTGGCGCAAACAATGGCGCCCTCCTTCCTGTATCAAGCAGCAAGAGTCGTTTGAGCGATCCCCGTCGAACCGAGGAAGTGGGCTAACAGCCTGCCTAAGGGTAGCAGAAGAGAAAACCTCCCGACTACAGCCGGTGTTGGCATGAGAAGGAAGGCTACCCGCGGGAAATTCCACTGCAATAAAGCACAAGGGTGGGATCAGATAATCCATCTCATAAGAAGAATGATAAACTCATTCACGGAATAATTGGAGAGACGATTTTGAGTGTCCTACACCGGAAGAACGGTATGCATCATCACGTGAATAACGTGGTGACATACACCGACCTATAAGGCGTAGGACGACACAAAATCGCCCCAATATACCGGAGACTTGAATTGGCTAAGCAAAACAAGTCTGAAACCTTACCCTCCGCGAGAGAGGTATCGGTTCTTCCTTCATGACCCGCAAAGAGGAAGAATGAGGCCGCGGGAGGAGACGTCGTAGGAACCTCTTCCTCACTATGCTGTGAATGAGAACGGCTCCTCCGGGGTCGAGATCGACGAGGAGACATTGCAAATCTGTAACAAAAAAGCAGCAAGTCAGGTACAATCTAAAACATGGATACACGGAATTTAAAAGGGAAATTAAGGACTTTAATTAAAATCCTATACATAAATAGGATTTCATAATTGAAGTCTAATTGAACCTATAAATTTCGTGCATGCGAGACGATGATTGTCACCTTTCACGGTGAATTTTGGTGAAATACCCAAAATACCCTTCATGTTCAAGGCCAAAGTTCAGGTCAAGGACACGCCCGGGTTGGGTCGTGGTCATCATAACTGATCATATAGCACCCCCCGATACCCCACAATTTTGGTTAAAATTTTGCAAATAAGCCCTTTTGCAGAATTTGGCCAATTTTACATAAAAACCCCTCCAATAACTTTTGGTCCTTTTGCCTAAAGTACCCCTCAAACTTTCGGCCAAATGAACATGTAATCTAGGTCCTAACTTCAGTCCTCTACTACATGAACACCACCCCAATTCTTTGGCCAATTTTGCAAATAAGCCCCCAAAAATTTTCGGCCCCACATTTGCACATAAAACCCTCAATGAGGTATGGTCTTTTTGCATGAAACACCCATCCAAATTGTTACCAAAAGGGTATGAAATCCAAGCCTCAAAATTTCAGTCCCATTTTGCAAATAAACCCCCCAAAAAATAATTCGGCCATATTGCCTCTTTTGCACAAAACACCCCAAAACATTGTGCATACACAACCCTTAGCCTAC
>NW_017974061.1:0-429 GCF_001876935.1 Asparagus officinalis
AAATTAATATTTGGTTTTTATTATTGATATTATTATTGTTGTTGTTGTTAATAATTATTTTAATTTGATTTCCCATAATCTTCTCTTCCATTTGAATTCTATCCATAATCTCCCCAATCAAGTCCCTAATCACTCTCCAATCACCCCATAATCACGTTTATCTCATTCCAACTTTAATTACGTAAATTCCTCTCTTCCTCCAATAATACACCCTCTCTCTCTCTCTCCAATCTTTTTCAAATCCCCTAATATCTCCCGTACTCCTCTCAATCATCTCCCTTTCTCTCTCTCTTATTCTTATTTTAATACATCCTCTCTCCCTCAATCATTCACTCATGCAAAGAAATCCAGCTGGTCCACTCACATTTCCTTTCTCTCTCTCCTCTCTTCAAATCGAAGAAACCCACAACCACACCCACGACACCACCA
>NW_017974061.1:570-7965 GCF_001876935.1 Asparagus officinalis
GCACTAGCTTAGAATCTCGTGCAGGTTTGCTTTGCAAATTCGCTGCCGGTAAATATATTATTATTTGCGGCTTTGTATAAATAATCGTCGGCCGTGTATATTATTGATGGCCTTGTATTGTAATCGTTGACTCATTTGTGGTTGTGTATCATTGTGGTGGATGGCCTTCGTGCCTATGTATTTGTTTCATTCCTGTGTCGGCTATACGCCTTGATTTTCCTCCAAATTGTGGAGATGAACCGACTATATCCTTGTAGGCAATTTTGCCGTTTTCACTAAAATAGGGAGGGGAGATTAACGTCCTGATTTATTAACAACCCCGATTTGACCTCCTCTATAGCTAGGATGATTCGTTTGGTCTCTTTCTTTCATTCTATTGCTCCGTTATTCAAAATTAGACCCGAAGTAGCTTTCTCATTTCCTGCGTTGACCTACCTTTAACTGAACTAAACCTGAGTTTTCTTCTCTGTTGACGTTGTCGGATTCCTCTTTTGTGACGTCATGGTACTTGTAATTATTTTCTATATTTCATTTTCTTGGTTCGCTTCCTCGTTTAGCGTGTATATCTCTTTTTCGATCGATATAAGTCGTTTTCCTTATTTTCTGCATTGACCTATCGATCGTCGAACTTGATTTTTGGATTTCTTATATTATCTTTATTTCATATATATTGTAATGAATCTCATTTTAATTATGTGATATGCCATGATATCGTTGCGCATGATTGGTTGTACTTATTGTTTGCTATTATGTTGAGAACCCCTAGCAGTTCATGACTTAGTGACCTCGTGTGTCATGAACAGACTTAGTGACATGTGTGAGTGTGTTGATTGAGTTTAGGTGGTGAACCCGAGTTAATAGAGGTTATGATTGTTGATTTAGAAAATACAAGAGAGTTGGGATGGGAAAGTCTATGTTCATGTGATCAGATAAGACTGTTGATGTATCTTCCAGGCCTCCCCATGATCCAGTGTAGCTTGGGGTTGGTTTGTTGGGTCAAAGTGGAGCCGGTGTAGCCACTTTGGTCCGTGAGCTTGATATTCACCTGATTCTTGCTTGAGTTCGAACCAGGCCGGAGTCGGATTGCGTGTAGCCCTCTGACCGATCCAGTGTAGCGGCGTATTGGGTGCACGTAGAGGATTTGTGAACAGTCAGTTATCCGGTGATATGAGTGTTGACTCTATGTGAGATGTGGACCAGTGAGTTAAGATAGGACGATTAGTTACATGACCTCGATTCTTGGCTAAGTATGATTCTTGTGAGACGTAGATCAGTTGTATTTCTTTTTATACATAGATCGGGGTTAATATTTAATTATCTACAATTTGAGACATATGGTATATACATGAGTGTTTCCTTGTTTGGATTATTTCGCTCGACGTACTACGTCTCATGTTGTAGGTTTTTAGGTATTAATTCCATCTAGTTGTATGACCTTGTGACTTGGATGATTAGACTGATCGCTAGCTACATGATCTCGTTACTTGATTGATTCTGGGTGCTTTATGTTATCATGATTTAGTAGTATTTTCATGTTGATTTGTAGATTTTAGTTGTACTTTCTTTTGTTGTTTCTGTTATCGTATTGTTTTTCGCATTGGATTTCCGTTCGTTCTATTTTCTTTGTGGGGTCGGGTCTTGCCGTGCGCCATGCACCTGACGTACACCTGTTTTCTCTGGTGTACGTCAGACTTAGAGGAAGAACAGGTTCACTCAGCAGGAGTGCCTTGTAGACGGAGCAGGAGAAGAAGCCGAAGTCTAGTAGTCTCTTTTATTATCTATTGGTCCTTAGTTTACTTTTGTAGCACCTTCCATTTCTGTTTGATCAGTGTATTTTATACTTTTCCAGTATTTCATTCAGATCATTTTGTATAAGGGCATGTTGACCCGAATATTATGTCTCAGATGTTATCCTATTTGTGATATGGTATTTTTATTCTGAGTTTGTCTATTATATTCTTACTGATTGTGATCGGGGACCCGTGCCTTTGCATTTTCTAGACGCTTAGCGTACTGGATTGAGAAGAAAAGAGAAAAAATAATAATAATAGTGTATATTTCTTCTCAATCTAATACGTCGCGGGCTTGTTCACATTCCGGTTTCCGAGTATTTTGGGAAGCGGGGCGTGACATTAACCTTCACCTGGTGATATCCACTCCGCAGATCCAGCTTAGAAAATACTCTCGATTCTCCTAATTGGTCGAAGATATCATCAATTCGGGGAAGAGGATACTTATTCTTCACTGTCACAACATTCAACTCTCGGTAATCGATGCACATCCGCTTGGATCCATCATTCTACCCCACAAGCAATACAGGTGCTCCCCAGGCCGATACACTAGGTCATATCAAACCTCTCTGCATAAGATCATCCAACTGAGTCTGAAGCTTTGCCAACTCAGCTGGAGGCATATGATAAGGAGTCTTGGAGATCAGAGTAGTTCTGGGCTTCAATTCTATAGAAAACTCAACTGTTCGATCTGGTGGCAACCCGTAAATGCCATCGGAGAATACATATTCAAATTCCCTAACTACAATTGGCTTCTCGAGTCCCACCTACATGGCAGCAAACATCGCCTTCTTCGGTTTATCTTTGTACTCTTCCGGTCCAGCCGATGTATTTCCACTGAGGAATTCAAATCTTAGGTGATCCAGTATCTTAAATACTACACTCCGACGACGACAATCAATGGTGGCAAAGAATGACCCCAACCAAACCATTCCAAATACTGCATCAAAACTTGGCAAATCAATCACCAGAAAATCTTCAAAGAGCTCTCAACCGCTGATGATCACCGGACATGCTTCATAACCACTGGATGCTACTAAAACACCACTGCCAGTGTTGATATTCTAGCCCGTAGTCAGAGAAGTTATAGGAAGAGAGTGGGTACTCGCAAATCAATGAGACAATAAACAATGGGAAGCTCCAGAGTCAAAGAGTGATAAAGAAGGAACGGAAAAAACAAGAACATTGCCTATTACAGGAGGAGGTAAATGCAACTAAACTTAGCACTCATAAACAATCCTATCATGATATCATCAGATAATGCTAAATGAGGAAAAAAAATTTATATGCAAGTAAAACTAAGAATGAACAGTTCTTGCAAGTAAAACTAAAAATTTATTCTGTACCTCTTGGGGATTCTTCTCTTTTGGTTTATTCACCGGTTGTCGTAGAGCTTCTTTACCCGGTGTGGGACTTGTAATCACTCCCATCTCCGTGAGAGTTTTGGCTGGTCCCCGCTTGTTCACCCCCTGCTCACTAGGTGGCGGATAATTGTAGTGGTATTCATTTCCGCTCCGTGTCGCAAAGGTTTCTTGTTCTTCTTCAGAGAGCAGGAAAGTGGAGATTCTTTCGTCATCTTCCCCTGGGATAGCAGAGACTCCATAACAAGACTTCCCTTTTCCTTTAGACTTCCTCCCGGATGACGAACCGGCCCATTGTTCATCTCCAATCAGATCTGGATGAACCCAAAGGATTTCGCCATTTGGGGTTGTGTGCGGCACAAGTCCCTTTTGGCGCTGTCCGTGCGGATCGTCATTCACCGTCTTCATCCCGACTTTGGTGACGCGTTTTGGCTCGAACCAAGTTGTAGGCACCGACCCAAAACTGATTGACACTGCGTTGGCCCCCACATTCTTGGCTGGTTTCGGGGTTATGACTCCTACGTCGATTAACGCCTGGATCTTGTCCTTGAGGTGGTAGCATGATCTCGTAGGGTGGTGGACCGCTCTGTGGTACGCGCAGTACTTTGGATCCGTCACTTTGCTGGCCCCTTCTTGATCCACGATCGCCGGCAACTGGATCTTGTTGTTCTCCAACAGGTATTTGAAGATGCCGGGAACTTCATCATCCTTGAAGGAGTACACTTTAGGAAACCTCGGCTCCGCAGATTTCTGCTTCTGAGGCCGTTGTTGCCATTGTCCTCGAGATTGTTGGGGTGCTTGTTGCTGTGGCTGCTGTTGCTGTGGTTGCAATTGAAAGGTTTGATTAGCATCAACTGCATTAGCTTGTGCCTTACCTTTCCCCCGTGGGACGAAGTTTTGCTTTGGAGCACTTGTCGCCGGTTGGCCTCTTTCCGCCTTCTTCCTCTTGAGGAATCGCTCAGCTTGCTCTCCCCGGACTTTCAAGTCCTTCCATGTATTGGATGGTGCTGTCCCCATTGCTTCTAGCACGTCCAACGCGAGGTTGTGACAACACTACGGACCCAAATTACTGTGCATACCACAGGAGGGGCATTCATCCCACCAAGGCTTGCTTTACTTTAAAGAATAGCATCCAAACCTTGGTTGAAGCCAGCGTCATAACGCTAGGGTAAGCCATTTGAGAACGGCAAGACTCCGACAAGTATAAGAGTATAAACTGCTCCTTAAGACTCCGAAAAGTATATGAGTATAAACTGCTTCTTGTTCGCGGGGAAAATGGTTTTCTTCTTCATTGAAATAATTGTCATCTTGGGTTACAAAAGATCCGGTCTTTTTTAGATCCGGTTACAATTAAATCAAAGAAAAAAAGAAAAATTACAACTTTCCTTAGAAAAATTACAACTTTCCTTATTTGTCGAACGAATCGCGAGATCCTGTTTTGCGGTCTCTCGCTTTTGTGGGTTCTTTGCCGACGCCGGGGTTAATCCGTGGACCACTGCGCGATCTAGATCCGGTCGGATCTACACGATTATACGGGTATTATTCCACGAAGGGAATAATAGCCGGGAGGGATTAGTCCACCAAGGGAATAATCGCTCAGATCTCGGGATCTAAGACCAAGCTTAGATCCGGAGTGTGATATCGTGTAGATCTCAGATCTGTTCTTTGTCTCCTCTCGAAATCCTGCCTTTTCTGACGTAGGTGCTCGCCGAGGATCAGATCTGTACGTGCAAGTCTTCAAGTCTTCAAAACTCCGAGTTCACTCTTCAATCCGGCAGAGTTTCGGCTCTTGAAAGTTCCACCCCGAAAATGAACATCTCTAGGCCTATTTATAGGCTCTTGGGGTGGCTCAGCCATGGCCGAGCCACCATGGGGTGGCTCGGCCATGGCCGAGCCACCTCCGGGTGGCTCGGCCTCCGAGCCACCCTAGGGTGGCTCGGTGGCCGCCGAGCCACCATGGGGTGGCTCGGCCACCCCATGGGGTGGCTCGGCTTTGGCCGAGCCACCATGGGGTGGCTCGGCCATGGCCGAGCCACCCCTTGGTGGCTCGGCTTTAGCCGAGCCACTTGGGTGGTTTTGGCTTTGGCCGATTCGTCCGAGTGTGGCGCCGTTGTGTTCGTTGTCCAGTTCTGTGCTTCGTTGTTGATCTGGACTTGATTTGGTTGTGCGGTTGATTGGTTCGGATTCGATTTGTTGACTTGATTCCTGTAATTCCGGATCCCGATTAGGCAGTAATTCCACTTCTGAGTTCGAGTCCGAAACCGAACTTGATTTGATCGAGATTCGTCCGAGTATGCACTTGGCTTGATCCCGCACGCGAATGGACGTATTCCGTTGCTTGCGTGCGATTAGTCAATCTCGTCGCCTCGTTGGTTTGTCGGTTCGTCGTCGAGCTACTCAAGGGACCTATAGGCAATTTTATACGCCTACAATACCCCCTCCAAAGTATTTCAGTCTCGTTCTTTTATAGAAGAGTCTGGAATACTTTGGATATGCATGTCCCAACCTTCAGTCGGTGTAATGGGACCTTGGAATGACTTGTGTTCTTGATTCCTTCAATCCTTCAGGCTATTCGGTGCTTTGTCGAATGTCTGTAAGGGTTCCGGTGCTGCATTTATTGTCTGACCGTTTGTCGGAAATTTTGAACTTTGAAGTGGAGTATTAAGAAGCAGTTTATACTCGTATACTTTTCGGAGTATTAAGAAGCGGTTTATACTCGTATACTTTTCGGAGTATTAAGAAGCGGTTTATACTCGTATACTTTTCGGAGTATTAAGAAGCAGTTTATACTCGTATACTTTTCGGAGTGTTTAAGAAGCAGTTTATACTACTCATATACCTTATTGGAGTAAGAAGCAGTTTATACTCGTATACTTTTCGGAGTATTGATCCTTTCATCGCAACGCATTGATCGGCGTTGACCTAGGGTTACGCGTTGTCCGGCGTTGACCCTGGGGTTTTGAACATCGTATGTTGCTCAGGTCACGAGACCAACTCATAAAGTTGATGCGCCAATGACTCGCATTTATAGAATTTTTGGCAAATTCTCAGCCATCAACGGGTTTGATGAGCCTTTACTGACTACCGTTTGAGTCGGGCTAGCATGCAGATTGTTTAGATCCGTTCCGCATGTGACGTTGTGCTAAGAGAGTTAACGCTCTTAGTGCTACGATATTGAATACGTAGACTTCGCTATTGTTATGAGAATAGGCTACCCAACAATGTGTATTAGACGCTGACTTATCCCTACTTAGGCTTCGGGATAAAATACCCCAGAATCGAACTCTGGTGTCTTTTTCAATTGGTAAAAGACTAAACCGGCGACGCGTGTTAGGCGCTGACTTTGGGGTTTTTGGCTAACCCCCAGCCTTCAACGGATTTGATTAGCCTTTACCGACTACCGTTTGAGTCGGGCTAGCATGCGGATTGTCTAAATCCGTTCCGCATGTAACGTTGTGCTAAGAGAGTGAATTCTCTTAGACTTTGTGCTATGATGTTGAATATAGACTTCGCTATTGTTATGAGAATAGGCTACCCAACAACGTGTATTAGACGCTGACTTATCCCTACTTAGGCTTCGGGATAAAATACCCCAGAATCGGACTCTGGTGTCTTTTTGTTCGGAAAAGACTAAACCGGCGACGCGTGTTAGGCGTCGGCATATCCTTTCTTAGGATTCAGGACGACATTCCCCATGCGTGTAAGGCATGGATTTTGGTGTTATTAATAACAACCTGCCGCAATGTTGAATGTGCGGACGAGTGTTCTTTTTAACGGTTAAGAACTAACCGGCAGCGCAGGTTATGCGCAGGCTTATCCTTACTTAGGTTTCAGGATAGAATACCCCAGAATCGAACTCTGGTGTCTTTTTGTACGGAAAAAGACTAAACCGGCAGCGCGTGTTAGGCGCAGACTTATCCCTGCTTAGGATTCGGGATAAACTTCCTAACCTGTGAGGCACAGATTTTGGGATTTGAAAAAGGTGGGGTCTTCTCTTGGGGCAAAGACGAACCCGAAATGGGAGAGGAAGAATTTTATATTCTATCTCCCGAAAATGAAGAAGAAGAATTTTATATTCCCTCTTCAATTGGAAATGAGACTCGAGATGGGATCTCCACCCCCAGAATCCGGAAAGGTGAGACTGAGAGTGGGATCTCCACTCCGAGAATCGAAAGGATTCGGATAACCCTAACTGTCGGAAGGTTTAATTACCGAACTAAAGATGAATTTCTCGTTTATCGAGA
>NW_017974062.1:0-14643 GCF_001876935.1 Asparagus officinalis
AAATTGCCTATAGGTCTCCACGAACGGTTCAGTGTTAAAGAGCGACGATGAACATCACTATCCGATCCATAGGAGCCCAATTGATGTCGATGAACGACTGAAGTGAGTCGGCGAGCTACGTGAGCTTACAGGATTTCGGAACAACCAAGACCCGGACCAATCGGGAACCCGGCACTGTTCACAAAAAGGATAACGCCCCTCATGCCTCGACCACTCTACAGATAATCCCTTGGCTCTTCACGAGATGCACAGGATTTCTGGCTTGTCCATGGGACAGATGCTATACCAGGAGTACTTTCCTTCCAGTCATGAGTTGAGCCAATTAAAAGATCGCATGCCTGACCGTTATGAGACTCTATGGGACCTCACTTGTCATTACCATATTGCTTTGGCACAGTCGGAGCCCTTAGCAAAGAGGACCAAGGTATGTGTGAGTCTGAAACAATTTGCGAACTACTTGTTCAAGAATCTGGAGAGCACTCATGGCGAGGATATTTGTGAGCTGGCCCCATTCACTCCTTCAGAGGTGAACAGTCTACTGAAGAAGATCGGCGCTCAATCTTACACCACCGGCGGTCCTGAGGGTGGCTTTCCTGCGAAGACCAAGTTCAAGTCATTCTTGTGGCACGCTACCGCACCAATTCGACCAATGACACTTCTTGCTGGCTTTCTTGCTATCTGGTTGAAAAAGTGCGTGGTTCCATATCAGTCTGGCGACGCCTTGCCCTTGGAGGTACTTTACCCAGCAGTTCAGCTCGCCTATAAGAAGGAACTCTCACTTCTTCCGGTGATGGTGGCTAATATTCACCGAGGACTTCGACAGCTTTCCAGTGCGTTCACACGGAAGGAGACCGATTTACCAGGTCAGATTCCCACGCTTAAGGTGGAGCTCCCGTACGCTTATCTGATGGCCTGGTTTGTCCTTCATCGCTCGGATATGATGTCGGTGCCGAACGCCACAGACCATTCTGTTCCCCTGCTACAGTTGCTTGAGAATGGCAGGTGGGAGGGCCGCGGATTTTCTGATGTCAGACAGCAGTTGCAGGTCCATAAGTGTTGGGCATTCTCTACTTGTTTTCCGCAGTTCTCCGGTCGATATGGTGAATGCTTGATAGATGATGAGAGGCCTAGAGAGTACCGGACTTATTTAGACATCGGCTGCTTCAACTGGCTAGTGAATATTAGGCCCGGCTATCTGACTTTCCGGGTGAGGGATCAGTGCTTCATCGAACCATATCTACCGTGCCGATTCGCTCGCCAGTTTGGCTATGACCAGCTTTACATTGGGAATCCTCGTCAGCAGCTTCGTACTCATAGTGGTTTGATAGACGGTCTCCGCGCTTGGTTGTGGACCGTGACTGGCTGTACTGGTGTTAGATTTAGTCTCCCGAGTGCTGACCGGCAGTTGAACCTTACTTTCTTGAGCTGCAAATGGTTGTTAGCAGCCAACAAGACTATCCCTGTGAAGCCAATCGCAGAGTTAGAGGCTGAGGCAGCTTCCCAGGTTGATTCCCGCAGGATTCGGGAAAACGCCCGGGCACAGAGGATACGGAACAAGACTCGTCGGATTGACGAAGAGGGACAGAGGACATTCCATTCCACAGACGAGGCTTCGGGCGGGGATCCCGAAGATTACGATGACTTTTCCGAGCGAGGTTTGCACTTCATCTTTTTCTTCTATCTTCCAGAAGTGTTGAAACTGACTATGGTTTGATGTTCCAGATACCACAGTTGATCAGGATGAAGATTTCCGTCCTCCTCCTCAGGCGAGACCTTCGATCCCTATTGCTAGGCGGAAGAGATTGGCCCGCAAACCTCGTGTAGCTTCACGAGCATCTGACATGGATCTGGCTGGAGATGACCCTATTAGTGACAGAGGTAACGTCTACTCTTTGAACCATTTTCTTGGTTATTCTGAACATTGACTCATGCTTTTCCATTTCTATATAGGAGTGCGTGGGGAGGATGAGATGAGTCCCGATCCTGTTCCCTTATCTCCCGATGAGTCTGACCCACTACCCCCTGTAGAGAAGTCTACAGGGGTTGCTGACATTAGGGAGGAGATCAGTGTAGGACCAGATTCTGTGAGTCAAGGTACATCTATCACTGACAGCGTATTTCTTTAGATAATACATTAATGAATTTGTGTATCCTCTAACTGTCCTCTACTCCTTGCTCCTTCAGATAATTTGCAGGAGGCGAACCTTGGAAACGAAGAGGCTGATGCACCCGTGAGAGGTAACTCATTTCCATTAGTTGTAGTCTCTTCATTATTCTTTGGCACTTATATTCTTTTATGTCAGATTTCTCCATCGACGATTTTGACGAGGGAAGCCTGTTTGCGGACACTCCTATGATGCACTACATATATAGCTCACCTCAGATTGATGACCAGCTACCTGGAGACATGTTTCCTGAGTCCGCATTTGCTAACAATCCTGAGGATGGTTCCTTTGAAGGTATGTGCCTCCTGCTGAGTTGATTATAGGACTAGTCGACCTTGACTAATGCAGCTATAATGTAACGCCTCTGCGAATTCTGTTTTGAATTTGACAGGAGCTTTTGTTGAGAAAGACCATGTTGAGCCGGCTGTGCGACCAACTCCACCAGTCGATGCAGCTACAGTTGTTACATCTCCATCACCCCCAGTGACTCGAGGGGAAGGAGGTATAATTTAATTAGCTGAGCGATGCCGTTCATTTCCTCATTGAGGCTTTTGACGAACTTCTCTTCTTTGTGTAGGGCTTCCTTCTCAGCTTCATATCCTCGTTAAGGAGTTGTTATCAGGGGATGACCCTGAGAAGATCATCATCAGCGTAGAAGTCCGCTCTTATTTCTCCTCCCTGACTGTTATAATTGGCAAACTCCTCCACGACGGACTTTCTCTTCGCCAATTTAAGCCCTACCTCGATTCCAAGATAAACTTGATTAGGGACATAGGATGTCCGGATCTAGCGACGGCTATGGTTGATGACCTTGATCGCTTAGAGCGTGAGCTTCAGATGTTTCATGAGCTCCGGGATACAGGTGCCTCTTCATTCGTTGCTGCCGAGTTGGATGCTCGCTTACAGACATGGCGCAGTACTCGGATGGTTGCTGAGCTCGAGATTCAGGTGCAGCGGGACCGCATAGATCGAGTTGAGGCTGATTTCGCCACTAGATCTTCTTTCCTCGAGGAGCTTGATTCTCAGATAGATCAGCTCCGACGAGAACTCCGTGAGAAGGAAGACACAAAGATGCAGAATCAGCAAGCAAATGCTGCTTTATCTGATGAGCTGAAGTCCTTGAAGCAGAGACTGGCTGAGACAGAGGAGGATGCTGTGAGGACTTTAGCTGCGAACGAAGAGTCTGTTAGAGCTGAGTTGCAGGAGGAGCTTAGACGCTCTTATGACGAGAAGTTATCTGAATTCAGTCAGCAGATTCTTAGCCATGGGCTTGATGTATGATTTTATTTGCTGAAAACCTTGACATTTGATTCTCTTTAGTGGAATTGGTTTTTATCTTTATCTTTATTATGATTCCTCATCACGTTTGAAATGATTGACCATAATACTCATAGGATTTTTGGCAAACCCCCAGCCTTCAACGGGTTTGATTAGCCTTTACCGACTACCGTTTGAGTCGGGCTAGCATGCGGATTATCGGAATCCGTTCCGCATGTAACGTTGTGCTAAGGGAATGAACTCCCTTAGACTTCGTGCTATGATGTCGAATACATAGACTTCGCCATTGTTACGGGAATAGGCTACCCGGCGACACGTGTTAGGTGTTGACTTTAGGATTTTTTGGCTAACCCCCAGCCTTCAACGGGTTTGATTAGCCTTTACCGACTACCGTTTGAGTCGGGCTAGCATGCGGATTGTCGGAATCCGTTCCGCATGTAACGTTGTGCTAAGGGAATGAACTCCCTTAGACTTCGTGCTATGATGTCGAATACATAGACTTCGCCATTGTTACGGGAATAGGCTACCCGGCGACACGTGTTAGGTGTTGACTTTAGGATTTTTGGCTAACCCCCAGCCTTCAACGGGTTTGATTAGCCTTTACCGACTACCGTTTGAGTCGGGCTAGCATGCGGATTGTCGGAATCCGTTCCGCATGTAACGTTGTGCTAAGGGAATGAACTCCCTTAGACTTCGTGCTATGATGTCGAATACATAGACTTCGCCATTGTTACGGGAATAGGCTACCCGGCGACACGTGTTAGGTGTTGACTTTAGGATTTTTGGCTAACCCCCAGCCTTCAACGGGTTTGATTAGCCTTTACCGACTACCGTTTGAGTCGGGCTAGCATGCGGATTGTCTAACTCCGTTCGCATGTAACGTTGTGCTAAGAGAATGAATTCTCTTAGACTTCGTGCTATGATGTCGAATACATAGACTTCGCCATTGTTACGGGAATAGGCTACCCGGCAACACGTGTTAGGTGTTGACTTTATCCCTACTTAGGTTTCGGGATAAAATACCCCAGACTGGTCTTCTGGTGTCTTTTTCTACGGCGAAAGACTAAACCGGCGACGCGTGTTAGGCGTCGGCATATCCCTTCTTAGGATTCAGGATGACATTCCCCATGCGTGTAAGGCATGGATTTTGGTGTTATTAATGACGACCTGCCACAATGTTGAATATGTGGACGGGTGTTCTTTTTAACGGTTAAGAACTAACCGGCAGCGCAGGTTAAGCGCAGACTTATCCTTGCTTAGGTTTCAGGATAAAATACCCCAGAATCAGACTCTGGTGTCTTTTTGTGCGGAAAAAGACTAAACCGGCAGCGCGTGTTAGGCGCAGACTTATCCCTGCTTAGGATTCGGGATAAACTTCCTAGGATGAATCCTAGATTGATAGATTCTTAGAAAAGGTTGGTGCGGGAAAGGAAGAATTTTATATTCTATTTCCCGGTCTTCTTTTAGGGTGAAGGCGAACCCAACAGACAAGGAAGGAAGAATTTTATATTCTATTCCCTGATTCTGGAAAGGAAGAATTTTATATTCTATTTCCAGCGAAGAAGAAACTAGAAGTGGGGTGTCCACTCCGAGAATCTGGAAAATTTAGATAAACTTGCCTTTTATAGGATGAGTTATCTAAACTGAAAATGGGTCCTTCGTTTATCGAAGTGGTATTTTCAACTCCGGTTATAACCATGAACAAGGTTTAACCAAAGAGAAAAAGGGAAGGAGTTCTTTCGTTTATCGAAAAGGGACTCCGAACTGAAAGTGGACCTCTTGTTCATGGAAAGAATCAAGAGGGCCAGAAAAACATTTTTGGTGGACTCACTGTCAATTGAAATTGATCAGTGAGGGATTTTGGTGGTGACAATGATTTTGGGTTATCCTCTAGAATATTAAGTGTAATATTCTTCGAGGAACTTCCCGGTAAATGAGTTATCCTGAATGTACTAGGGATAGTACTTTTTCAGGAACTTCCCATTTATTGGCATTAATTGCCTGGCGCCCTCTTGAGTAATCAGGCGATATGCGCCGTTTGAATAGACTGTGTCTATTACAAACGGTCCTTCCCATTTGGGTTCGAATTTACCTTTCTTCTTGGAGGTGAGAATTATTGGTCGGCGAGCAGCGAGGACCAGATCTCCTTCCTTGAAGCTTCTCTGTCGGACTCTTTTGTTAAAAGCCCTTGACATCCTGGCTTGGTAAAACTCGATGTGTTGTTGAGCCTCCAAACGCTTTTCATCCAGCCTCTCGAGCTCTTCGAGACGCTTCTGATGTTGTTCCTCCGTCGTCATCTCCGTTGCGAGGGCGATCCGAAGGGACGGAATCTGAATTTCCAGCGGTAGCACAGCTTCACATCCGTATACCAGCGAATACGGGGTAGCTCCCGTAGGCGTGCGTATGGTGGTGCGATAAGCCCAGAGTGCTTCACCGAGTTTATCGTCCCAGTCTCGTTTATTGGTCTTCACGAGCTTTGACAAGATCTTGATGATCGTCTTGTTAAACGCCTCCGCTAATCCATTCGCGGCGGGATAATAAGGTGTTGATGAAACGTCTTCAATTTTGAACTTGTTACAAAATCTGATGAAGGCGTTGCTTATAAATTGCGGACCGTTGTCATGAATGATCCTTCTTGGCACGCCGTGTCTGTAGATGACATGATGCTTGATGAAATTGATGACGTTGTTCGTCTTTACTTCTTTAAGCGGAATTGCTTCAGCCCACTTTGAGAAGTAATCCGTGATCGCCAGAATGAATCGATCGCCTTTGACTGAGGGAGGAAAAATAGGACCGACGATGTCCATACCCCAAGTCTCGAACGGCCAAGACGTGGTTGACGTGTGCAACTGCTCTGGCGGTTGATGCATATAATTTGCATGTATTTGGCAAGCATGACACTGTCGGGCGTACTCGATCGCGTCACGAACCATTGTGGGCCAATAGTATCCCATCCTTCTGATGCGATCATACAGTTTAGGACCGGGCTGATGTGCACCACATTCTCCTGCGTGTGCTTCCTTAAGAACTTCTTCTGCTTCTTTGTTCGAAAGGCATCGGAGTAATAAACCATCGTATCCCCTACGGTATAACGTATGGGTCTCGGCATTATAAAAGAATCTTGGCGCTCTTCGGCGAATTGATTCCCTTTCTTTTACGTCTTCTGGCAGAATACCATACTGGACGTAGTCAATGATGGGAAAACGCCAATCTCGGGACTCAGACCCAATTTGAGTTGAATTCACCTCTTTGGCGTTCACGTTTCTATCCTCTTCTTCTTCAATCTCCGTACTGTATATGGGTACGCAGAGTTGATGCGTCCGTACTGTGACTAACAGCTCAGCTTCGGGAGGCTGTGCCAGTGATACTGCTAGTGCCGCCAGTGCGTCTGCATAAGCGTTCTGGAGACGAGGGATATATTCGATGAAGAATTCTTCGAAAGATTCTGCCATTTTGATGGCTTCCTGGTGGTACGGGATCAGGTCTTGATTCCTGACTTCATACTCACCGCGAACTTGGTTGACTATCAATTGCGAATCTCCAAAAGCTTCGAGATATTCGACCCCCAGCTCTTTGGCGAAACTGAGTCCAATGAGAAGCGCGTTGTACTCGGCTACATTATTGGAGCACGGACTAGTCAATGAATAAGCCCGAGGCATTACATGCTTTCCCGGGGAGATTAAGACGACTCCAACTCCAGAGGAAACTGTAGGACATCCCGGGGCTATTACTCTATTAACTGCCCTTGAGGCACCATCAAAATATAGTTGCCATACTTGTTGGTGTGATGTGGTGTTAACCTCGTGGGTCTCATCCGGCAAGTCATCATACACTTCTGCCGTATCTGTGGTTGGGTTTGCCGCCAAAAGATCACAAATCGCCTGTCCTTTGATTGACTTCTGCTGTTTGAAGTGCAGATCATACTGGGATAAGAGAAGGGCCCATTTCGCTAATCGCCAATTCATAGAGGCCGGTTGCGTCATAAACACCCGTACTGGATTAACATTGGAGATAACGTAGATCGTCTGTCCCACCAGGTAATGCCGCATCTTTTGCATCGCAAATACCAATGCAAGGCATTCTTTCTCAATCATCGGATATCGAGACTCTGCGCCTACTAAGGTCCGACTTAGGTAATAAACTGCCTGTTCGTGACCGTTATCATCGTCTTGCGCTAGTAAGGCACTTATCGAGTGGTTCATCGCCTTGAGATAAATCAGGAACGGTTTACCAGATTTCGGTGCAACGAGAACAGGAGGGTTCGCCAGATACGTTTTGATATCTTCGAATGCTTTTTGGCAAGCATCGTCCCAGATAAATGATACCCCTTTCTTGTTCAGCTTAGAGAACGGTTGGCACTTCCCAGAAAGATTTGAGATGAAACGCCGGATATAAGCTAAACGCCCTTGCAATCCTCTGAGCTCTCTTAGGTTTTTAGGAGTTTGCAGTTCATGTATCTGTAGGCATCAAAAATTGCCTATAGGTCTCCACGAACGGTTCAGTGTTAAAGAGCGACGATGAATAATGAACATCACTATTTTTTTCCCCTTTTTTTTTTTTGTTTTCCGATTCCATAGGAGCCCAATTGATGTCGATGATGAACGAACTGAAGTGAGTCGGCGAGCTACGTGAGCTTATCAGCGTGTCGAACAACCAAACCCGGACCGAATCGGGACCCGGCACTGTTCAACAAAAAGGATAACGCCCGCCTCATGCCTCTGACCATCTCTAAGAGAATCCAATCACCAGAGCGGCATCTAAACTCCGCGTAAGCACCAACGCACCCGAATCATTTAATCCGAGTTGGGACGACGAATCAACGGCAACACACCCGGAAGGACCTCGGACTAAACTGAGCACCCGGGGTATCTCGCGCAGCTCGAAACACCGTAGCGGTGTCTTGGCAAAACACAAGACACCCCAGGAGAAGATGATAATGAAGAAGCAGAGAACCCAGCGGGTGTCTCGGCAAGCAAGACACCATAGGGTGTCTGCGGCATGGTCGGAGACACCCAAGGGGTATCTCGGCCTGGCGAGACACCCTTGCGGTGTCATCGGCCAGGCGAGACACCCCAATGGGTGCTCGGCCTGTGCCGAGACACCCCAAGGGGTGTCTCGGCCTGGCCGAAGACACCAAGGGGTGTCCTCACCCCACCTCTAGCCCCCACTCACTCCTAAACACTATAAATAGAACCCCTTGGGTCCTCATTCAAAGGGCTGGAAATCTTTTGCTTTGGAGCAAGGCTAGAGAGAGAGGGGAGATTTTTGGAGAGCCTGGCCGAAGCCCTGCGCCAGGAAGAAGTGCCGTGAGCTGTTTGGTTACAACGAGAGGGGAGGAGAGGTCTTGAGTCAGAGCCTCATCACCCGTCGAGCCTTAGATATTAAGCCTTTTACGTTAATTACTAAGTAAGAGCTAATACCTCGCTTTAGACCGGGTATACGCTTATGCTTCTAACGATCTCACGGCGGATCGATGAAGTTCTGCTTCTATATCCCTCCGCGGTATAGAACGAAGCTCTGCCCGATTTCTCGGAACAGATCTGATTGCCCCCGGTGTCACACGGAATCAACGTCCGTCACAGGCCCAAAGACTCCACGCAAGCAAGAGTATGTACAACAGGATCTTTGTCTTGCTTTTGAAGACGTTGTATTTCTTTGTATTTCATTGTTACCGCGTCTTATAAAAAAGCCTACTCTTTTCTTCATCTGATACATCAAAGTGTCTGTAATGAATGCAGCAATTGAATACAGCGAGCAACTTTTCACCGAAAACATAGCTTCAGATCTGATGCCCCGGGGTCCACTGATATCAAACGTCCCGTCACAGGCCAAAGACCCACGCAAGCAAAGATGACAAACAGATCTTGCAGTTGTTTGAAAGAGTGCATTTCTTTTGTTTTCATTATTTACGGTCTTATAATAAAAGACTAATTCTTATTATTTCATTGTAACCGATCGAAAGTTGTAATAATGCGAGAATGAAACCAGCAACTTTTTTCCGCCAAACAAGCGTTGCGACCACAGTGGAGCAACGGCCGCTACCGACGCACGTCGTTGACGCTAGCGACATTCAAGATGTCCCGGTGAATTGAAGAACACGAGCTCGATCAACAATAGTTCAAAGAAGGCTCTCTTCCTCCTCCTCCTTCCAGATCCAGCATCTCCAAACGGGTTACAGAAAGGTAACCTCTTTCATAAATGTTTGCCAAGTCCTTCGGCTAAAAATCCAAGACCCCGTTGCCGCGCTGCACTTGCGCACGTGACGTCCCGCGTCGTTTCCAACGTGGTCAAGATCAATCCGGACTCCTCTGCACTTGCACCACGTGACGTTCCTGCGTTCGTCCAACGTGGTCGAGATCGCAGATCACGGACTTCCTCTTCCGCCGAGGAGATGGCTTTCTGAAGATGCCTCAGCATTATCAAAGAGAGCACGACAAAGAACGCGTCAAACGTCTTTAGCTCGACAGCTGGCCGAGCTTTGCGAAGCAATGGATGGGATCCGCTATACGTGGATAAAATCCAGGGGCAACGCGGGAGCAACAATGGCCAAAACAACCAGCCCCTCTCCGAAGCAGAAACGAACAATGGGTTCATGTCAAAAGAACCCGTTCTACTCTCGGGGAAGGCGTTTCTAGAAGCGCCGCCATCCTTGCGTGCGCTGTGCTGGCCGTCCTTTCTGCGAAAAGCTACGAGAGATGCCCAAAAGGAGAGGCAGTTAGGAGAGTGCCGAGGTCCGCAAAAAGTTTGGGTGCCAAAGGCCAAAACAACTCCCAGCGTAAAAGCCAGGGTTATAATTGCTTCTCCAACCTTCGTCAATTTCAGATCCCGAACCTCGGTAAGCCCCACCGTAGGCATCGGACTTCCCAAGTCTAGGAATCCTTCTGAACAACCGTACGGATGCTCTACCCGAGAATCGAGGAAAAGCGCTTTCAAGGAAAGCCGGGGGATCATTGAACGGAGCTTCAAGCCATACATCCGGACTGAGTGGGTGTACAGGCGTCTCCTAATAAATGGATTCAGGGCACGGCCAGACTCGGCGATGCTTGCAAAAGCAAGAGCCGTTAAGCCTTTCACCTCACAAATGTGTGATCCGAAACGTGGACTCTTGCAGAGGCCAACCAGGCCAATATTTATCAGAAGAAAAACGCGTCAGACAGACGAAACGCGTTATACCTGAGAAACCCGTGTGAGCAGCCGATAGGTTACTCGACTTGCCAAGTCAGTGATGTTGTACTATCAGACTTGGGGTATGGATGAATCTCGAAAGAGAAACACCCGGGACGAAACGGGATTCTGCACTGTCCGTTACCAAATTTATCTAGGCAGTATTACAACATTGTAGCCTGCCCCCAAGACCGGCTCCGCAGAAGTCGCGATATCCGGAGAGAATCTCGATTGGAACGACAAAGCCAAATCAAGGCGTTGCCCACCAAAGAGATCATTGCTCGCAGATTGATGAACCCCTAGAAGTTACTATTCAACATGGTCAACATGGGAAAATCCCCAATCATTTCAGGTGGTTCCAACCCTAATTTTCTCTTTAGAAGCAGGGGTCAATTCAGGGAATAGTCAAGCTTCAGCTAGAAGCCGTCGGAATATATAACAACGACCATGGAGCTCCAGGAAGGAGGTCCATGTCGATGATGATTTCTCGGAATTCTCATCTGCGCTCGCCTCTGGACGATACAACCGGCTACACTAGGGCGAAGCTCGAGAGGTGTGCATGGCCAACACCGAGCAGATAGCCAAAAATCATTGAAAGGCCCTGGCTAAGCAGAAAGGAAATCTTCAAGTTCGAAATGGAAATGGGGCTATGCAAAGGAGATGGAGACAATGCACGACCAACGAATCCGAGCTTTGTCAATGTCAGCTGGTGGAGCAGTCCGTCGCAGCCCAGAACGCCCTGCCAGTCGACAGCGATCCGGAGGTGGTCGAAATCGTCATGGCCGACTCACCGCCCAAAAGCTACTGGGGGTAGTACCCACTAAAAATAACAACGCTGGGGGTGGACCGTCAGTAATGACAAACACTGGGGGTGCGTATCTTATTCCTCTCTGAAATCGTCCAAAACAGGATATGGGTGAGGCCGAAAAATGAAAGGAGGCTCGAAAGAAAATCGACGCCCTGATGTCTGCTCGCAGAGGTGAAAGAGGCCGGGCATTCTGTCTCCATTACCGAGAAAAGTGCGCGATTCGATCCGCCTAATTCCAGTCCCAAAGTTCAACCTCAATCAACTTCACGCCGTTCAAGCTCGCGGAAGGGCTCGCCACTCAGCATCTAATCTACTTCAAGCTCCACTTGGCGGGTAATCTCTGGCAACGAGCCTTTGATGGTCGGATCATTCGTTTGGCACCCTTCCCGGGCCTGCCTCGATTGTACGCCACGTCTCAAGCCCGGAACATCAAACAGTTGGGAGCGACTTGGAAAGCATGTTTCTCGCATTTCTTCGATGATGACACCTAGGTGTCGATCAGGACACTCTTCGCTATGAGAAACAAAAAGCGGAGAGTCGTGCCGATACCTCAGTCAAGCCTGTTTCCGCAATCAGGCAATGAACTGAAATGAGCCCGTCTCGGAGCGACATTTCAATCTTGCAGACTGTCAGAACAACTTGTCCATTAATATCTTGGACGTGATGGGATAGCAGCGCTCAATACCTGAAAGAGTTAAGGGCTCGAGGAGAGTTAGCGAAACGTATTACCTCAAAAGGAAGAAAGGCCGAGAGGAGCCAATGATGGCCTCAACCCTCTGGGATTCGGATCTGCGTACCTCATGATGAGGCGGACGCACCTGCCAACGGTTATGACGATATCAAACGTCACAACAGCAGTCCGGGAACAACAGTGCAGAATTCGGACGAGAAGCTCCCAAACGATACTCGTTCAAAGACGAAGACGTTCCAGCATCTTCGAGGCCCTTCTCGAAAACAACAAAATCAAAATCTCCCCGCCCATCACGCATAGGAGGAAGACTGACGATTCTGCGGATCCAACGTACTGCCGAGTACACACAGGACAGGATCCTTTCATCCACCAAGGATTGCTTGCTCTCAAGAATAGCATCCAACATGCGTTGAAAGCCGGCGTCAAACGTAGGTAAGCCAATTAGAAAACGAATACTCCGAAAGTATACGAGTATAAACTGTTCTTAAGGACTCGACAAGTATACGAGTTATAAACGCTTCTATATCCTTACTTCTCAACACTCCGACAAGTATAAGAGTATAAACTGCTCCTTAAACACTCCGAAGAGTATATGAGTTATAAATGCTTCTCAATCCTCCGACGGTATAAGAGGTTAAACTTCTCCCTGATACTCCAGATGGTGGTATATCGGTCTAAACTATTTCATATCATTTGCGGGAAGTTTCCTGGGGAGGATATTACGCAATATACTTAAGGATAACCTCTCAGATAACAAAATCAATACCAATTCCAGAGCAGGAGCTGGGGTCGATAATCCAATGCCATCGGGAAGTTCCAGAAGAATACCACATGGCCGTATTCTTAGTGATACCTCAATCATTGCTGGAATTGAGGTGGAATAAGAAATTCACTGTTTCGAACCCTGAAGGTCAGAATGTCTCTTCTTATTCTCTAATCTTAGGAGGTATTTTTGTGAGATGAGGGACCCAATCCTCTATTTAGGTTAATCTTTCCTTCACCAAACCATCCGCTGATCAAATTTAAGCGACAGTGGATCCCCAACGTTTCCATCTGCCAGTCATTGGCATTTCTCAGACTCAACATGTTAGATCAGAATCACCTGATAAAGTCTCCCTTTTGAGTGATAATACGATGTGCACTTTTCCTTGCTACCCGTATTCCATTTCTTTGCTTCTGCGTCAACCTATAAAAGTTAGGGCCAAGCCAAAATCCCTCTTCGATTTCTCCATTTGAACGAGAGTCCACTTTCAAATCGATGACCATCCCTATAAAAGTTAGGGTCGTTCGAATCTTTCGCATTCTCGGAGTTTGGAATTTCCCACTCTTAGTTTCATCCTTCTGGGTTCTGGGGGTTGGAGATCCCACCTCGAGTTTCTCTTTCCAGCTGAAGATAGAATATAAAATTCTTCCTCTTTTAGCGCCGGGAGACTAGATATAAATTTTTCCTCTCCGTTTTCCTTTCCGCCTGAAGATAGAATATAAAATTCTTCCTTTTCAGCACCGAGGAGACAGAATATAAAATTCTTTCCTCTCCTTGGACCTTTCGCATGCTCGGAGTGGAGATCCACACCCAGTTCATCCTTCCAGATTCTCGGGGGTGGGTCCCACCTCGAGTTTCTTTTTCGCAGCTGCTAGATAGAATTAATTCTTCTCTTCAGCACCGGGAGATAGAATATAAAATTCTTCCTCTCCGTTCCTTCAATCTTGTCTTGCTTTTTAGAAAAGAACGATTGTCAAATCCGGGCACTCGATGCACGGGGGTTTATCGCGAAGCTAAGTTAGGGATAAGGTCAACGCTAACAGCGTTGCGGGTAGTCTATTCCCGTAAGAAAAGACGAAGTCTATGTATTACAAATCATAGATTAAGTCTAAGGGAAGTAATTCCTAGCACAACGTTGCATGTGAAACGGGGTTTTAATAAGTTCACATGCTAGCCCGATTCAACGGTAATCCGGTAAAGGCACATCAAACCGTTGATGGCTGGATTATGCCAAAAATCCAAAGCCTAGGCTAACACGCATTGCGGCTTAGTCCTTGACCCGGTAAAAAGGACAAAAGACCACATATTCAACATTGTGGCCAGGTTGTTATTAATAACACCATAATCCGCTGTCACACGCACGGGGAATTTTTATCCTGAATCCTAAGTAAGATAATTCAGCGCCTAAACACTCGTTGCGGGTGTCTATTCCCGTGAGAAAGACGAAGTCTACCGTATTCAATATCGTAGCCACTAAAAGTTGTTAACTGCTTTTGCTTAAACGTCACATAGGAGCGGACTCTAAACAATCCGATGCTAGCCCGACTCAACGGTAGTCGGTAAAGGCTAATCAAATCGTTGAAGGCTGGGGATTAGCCCAAAAATCTAAGGTCAACGCCTAACACCGTCGCGGGTAGTCTATTTCCTGTGCAGAAAGCACGAAGTACTACGTATTCATATCGCTAGCACTAGGCGTTAATTTCTTAGCACAGCGGTCACATGGGAACCGGACTTAAACAATCGCATGTAGCCCGACTCAAAGTAGTCATTCTCT
>NW_017974063.1:0-3327 GCF_001876935.1 Asparagus officinalis
CACCGTCTCCTCTGGAGTTGGAGTCGTCTTAATCTCCCCGGGAAAGCATGTGATGCCTCGAGCTTATTCATTGACTGGTCCGTGTTCCAATAACGTAGCCGAGTACAATGCACTTCTTATTGGACTCAATTTCGCCAAGGAGCTGGGGGTCGAATATCTCGAAGCTTTTGGGGATTCTCAATTGATAGTCAACCAGGTCCGTGGAGAATATGAAGTCAGGAACCAAGACCTGATCCCGTACCACCAGGAAGCCATCAAAAGGGCAGAATCTTTTGAAGAATTCTTCATTGAATATATCCCTCGTCTCCAGAACGCTTATGCAGATGCACTGGCGGCACTAGCGGTATCACTGGCACAGCCTCCCGAAACTGAGCTGTTAGTCACAGTAAGGACGCATCAACTCTGCATACCCATATACAATATGGATATTGAAGAGGAAGATGACGGAAACATTAACGCCAAGGAGGTGAATTCACTCATACATTATACCGTAGAGGGTACGATGGTCTTTTACTCCGATGTCTTTCGAACAGAGAAGCAAATGAAGTTCTTAAGGAAGCACACGAAGGAGAATGTGGTGCGCATCAGCCCGGTCCTAAACTGTATGATCGCATCAGAAGGATGGGATACTATTGGCCCACAATGGTTCGTGACGCGATCGAGTACGCCCGACAGTGTCATGCTTGCCAAATACATGCAAATTATATGCATCAACCGCCAGAGCAGTTGCACACGTCAACCACGTCTTGGCCGTTCGAGACTTGGGGTATGGACATCGTCGGTCCTATTTTTCCTCCCTCAGTCAAAGGCGATCGATTCATTCTGGCGATCACGGATTACTTCTCAAAGTGGGCTGAAGCAATTCCGCTTAAAGAAGTAAAGACGAACAACGTCATCAATTTCATCAAGCATCATGTCATTTACCGACACGGCGTGCCAAGAAGGATCATTCATGACAACGGTCCGCAATTTATAAGCAACGCCTTCATCAGATTTTGTGACAAGTTCAAAATTGAAGATGTTTCGTTAACAGCTTACTATCCCGCTGCGAATGGATTAGCTGAGGCGTTTAACAAAACGATTATTAAGATCCTGTCCAAGCTCGTGAAGACCAATAAACGAGACTGGGACGATAAACTCGGTGAAGCACTCTGGGCTTATCGCACCACTATACGCACGCCCACAGGTGCCACCCCGTATTCGCTGGTATACGGATGTGAAGCTGTGCTACCGCTGGAAATTCAGATTCCATCCCTTCGGATCGCCCTCGCAACAGAGATGACGACAGAAGAACAACATCAGAAGCGTCTCGAAGAGCTTGAGAGGTTGGATGAAAAGCGCTTGGAAGCTCAACAGCAAATTGAGTTTTATCAGGCCAGGATGTCTAGGGCTTTTAACAAAAGAGTCCGACAGAGAAGCTTCAAGGAAGGAGATCTGGTCCTCGCTGCTCGCCGACCAATAATTCTCACCTCCAAGAAGAAAGGTAAATTCGAACCCAAGTGGGAAGGACCGTTTGTAATAGACACAGTCTACTCAAACGGCGCATATCGCCTGATTACGCCAGAGGGCGCCAGGCAATTAATGCCAATAAATGGGAAGTTCCTGAAAAAGTACTATCCTTAGTACATTCAGGATAACCCATTTACCGGGAAGCTCCTCGAAGAATATTACACTTAATATTCTAGAGGATAACCCAAAATCTTTTTTCACCAAAATCCCTCACTGATCAGTTTCAATTGACAATGGGTCCACCAAAAATGTCCATCTGACCCTCTTGACTCTTTCCATAGACAAGAAGGTCCCCTTTCAGATCAGAGTCTCCTTTCGATAAACGAAAGAACTCCTTTCTCTTCTCTTTGGTTAAATCTTTTCACGGTTATAGCCAAAGTTGAAACTTCACTTCGATAAACGAAGAACTCTTTTTTTTCCAATTTAGATAACCAATCCTATAAAAGGCAAGTTTATCTAAATTTTCCAGATTCTCGGAGTGGAAATCCCACTTCTAGTTTCTTTCTCGCACTGGAAATAGAATATAAAATTCTTCCTTTCCAGAATCATGGAATAGAATATAAAATTCTTCCTTCCTTGTTTTCCGGGTTCGCCTTCACCCTAAAAGAAGACCGGGAAATAGAATATAAAATTCTTCCTTTCCCGCACTGATCTTTTCCAAAATTTATCAATCTAGGATTCATCCTAGGAAGTTTATCCCGAATCCTAAGCAGGGATAAGTCTGCGCCTAACACGCGCTGCCGGTTTAGTCTTTCTCCAAGGAAAAAGACACCAGACTTTGATTCTGGGGTATGTTATCCTGAAACTAAAGCAAGGTTAAGTCTGCGCCTAACACGCGCTGCCGGTTAGTTCTTAACCGTTAAAAAGAACACCCGTGCACATATTCAACATTGTGGCAGGTTGTTATTAATAACACCAAAATCCATGCCTTACACGTATGGGGAATTTCATCCTGAATCCTAAGAAAGGATATGTCGACGCCTAACACGCGTCACCGGTTTAGTCTTTTTTTCCGAAGAAGAAGATACCAGAGTTCGATTCTGGGGAATTTCATCCCAAACCCTAAGTAGGGATAAGTCAGCGTCTAAAACACGTTGCTGGGTAGCCTATTCCCATAACAATGGCGAAGTCTACATATTCGAAGTTGTAGCGCAAAGTCTAAGGGAGTTCATTCCTTTAGCACAACGTCGCATACGGAACGGACTGAAAACAATCCGCATGTAAGCCCGACTCAAACGGTAGTCGGTAAAGGCTAATCAAATCCGTTGAAGGCTGGGGATTTGCCAAAAATCCTAAGTCAATGTCTCATACACGTTGCTGTTTAGTCTTTTCACAGGAAAAAGACGAGGTCTACGTATTCAATATCGTAGCACTAAAAGAGTTGACTCTTTTAGCTTAACGTCACGTGTGGAACGGATTTAGACAATCCGCATGCTAGCCCGACTCAAACGGTAGTCGGTAAAGGCTCATCAAACCTGTTGATGGCTGAGGGTTTGCCAAAAATCCTAAAAGTATTATGGTCAATCATTTCAAACGGAATGAGGAATCATAATAAAGATAAAGACAAAAATCAGGTCCACTAAAGAGAATCAAATGTCAAGGTTTTCAGCAAATAAAATCATACATCAAGCCCATGGCTAAGGATCTGCTGACTAAACTTAGACAGCTTCTCATCATAAGCTTGCCTAAGCTCATCCTGCAACTCGGCTCTGATGGACTCTTCAGTCGCGGCTGAAGTCTTCACAGCAACCTCCTCTGTCTCAACCAGCTTCTGCTTCAAGGACTTCAGCTCATCAGATAAAGCAGTGTGGGCTTGCT
>NW_017974063.1:4160-7958 GCF_001876935.1 Asparagus officinalis
AAAGATAAAGATAAAACCGTCAGAAAAAGACCTTGAAGAGTAAATAAATAGTATTCATACCCTCTTGAGTCACTGGGGGTGGTGGAGGTGTAACGGCTGGGGGTGTATCAACTGGTGTAGTTGGTCCCATAGCCGGCTCAACAGGGTCATTCTCAACAAAAACTCCTGTTAAATACAAGTCAGAATTCTCAGAGGCATCACATTATAGCTGCATTAGTCAAAATTGGCTAGTCCTATAATTAATTTGGGAGGAGGCATATACCTTCGAAAGAATCATCCTCAAGATTCTTATCGAACGTAGGCTCGGAAAATATATCTCCGGGTAACTGGCCATCAAATTGAGGAGAGCTATACATGAAGTGGAGTGTAGGAGTCTCCGCGATCAAGCCTTCCTCGTCAAAATCATCAATAGAGAAATCTGACGTAAAAGAATATAAGTACCAAAGAAGAATAAAGAGACTACAACCAACAGAAATGAGTTACCCCTTATGGATGTGTTAGCCTCTTTATTCCCAAAATCCACGTATGCCTCCTGCAAGTTATCTGAAGAAGCAAGATGTACAGAGATGATTAGAGGATGCACAAATTCTTTTGTATACCATCTAAAAGATACATTGTCAATAGTAGATGTACCTGGATCTGCGGAATCAGGTCCTACATTGCTATCCTCCCTAATGTCGGCAACCCCTGTAGGCCTTTTTAACTGGGGCAGCGGGTCAGGCTCACCAGGAGACACAGGAACGGAATCGGGACTCATTTCGCTCTCTCCACGCTCTCCTATATAGATGGAAAAGCATGAGTCAATGTTCCGAATAACCAAGAAGGTGGTTTACAGAGTAGATGTTACCTCCGTCACTAGCAGGATCATCACCAGCCAAGTCCATATCAGATGCTCGGGAAGCTGCACGCGGCTTGCGGGCTAATCTCTTCCGCCTAGCAGCAGGGACAATAATCGAAGGTCTCGCCTGGGAAGGGGGACGGAACTCTTCATCTTGGTCAACTGGGGTCCCTGAAACATCAAACCGTAGTCAGTTTCAATATTTCTGGAAGATGGAAGGAAAAGATGAATAGCAAACCTCGCTCGGAAAAGTCTTCATAATCTTCAGGATCTCCCCCTGAAGCCTCGTCTGCGGAATGAAAGGTCTTCTTTCCCTCTTCATCAATCCGACGAGTCTTGTTCCGTGTCCTCTGTGATCGAGCGTTTCCCAAATCCTACGGGAATCAACCTGAGAAGCTTCCTCGGCCTCTAGCTCTGCAATCGGCTTCACGGGGATGGTCTTGTTGGCTGCTAACAACCACTTGCAGCTTAAGAAAGTGAGGTGAGACTGAATTTAGCACCAGTACAGCCAGTCACGGTCCACAACCACGCATGGAGACCATCTACCAAATCGCCGTGGGCCCGAAGCTGCTGACGAGGATTCCCAACGTAAAGCTGATCGTAGCCAAATTGACGAGCGAATCGGCAGGGGAGATATGGCTCTATGAAGCACTGATCCCTCACCCGAAAAGTCAGATAACCTGGCCTAATGTTCACCAGCCAGTTGAAGCAGCCAATGTCCAAGTGAGTTCGATACTCTCTCGGCCTCTCTTCATCTATCAAACAATCGCTGTATCGGCCGGAAAACTGCGGAAAGCAAGTGGAAAATGTCCAACACTTGTGGACCTGCAGCTGCTGTCTGATGTCAGAAAATCCGCGCCCCTCCCACTTGCCGTTCTCAAGCAACTGTAGTAAAGGAACGGAATGATCTGTGGCGCTCGATACCGACATCATATCGGAATGGTGAAGGACGAACCAAGCCATCAAGTAAGTGTACGGGAGCTCCGTCTTAATGGTGGGAATCTGACCCGGCAAATCACTTTCCTTCCGTGTAAAGGCACCAGAAAGCTGTCGAAGTCCTCGGTGAATGTTAGCCACCATCACCGGAAGAAGTGAGAGTTCTTTCTTGTAGGCGAGCTGAACTGCTGGATAGAGCACTTCCAAGGGCAAGGCATCGCCAGACTGATATGGAACAACGCACTTTTTCAACCAGATAGCGAGATAACCAGCAAGAAGAGTCATTGGTCGAATCGGTGCGGTAGCATGCCACAAGAATGATTTGAACTTGGTCCCTGCAGGAAAGCCACCCTCAGAACTGCTAGTGGTATAAGAATGAGCCAGAATGAGCCAGAATGAGCCAAATTGAGCCAGATTGAACCCTGGCTGGACCAGACCAGACCAGAATGAGCCAAATTGAGCCAGATTGAACCAGAATGAGCCAGTCTGAGCCAAATTGAACCAGTTTGAACCAAATTTGAACCAGAATTCAAATTGGAGCTGAATTAAGCATTGAAACGACTTTTGATCAACCTACGGTTCAGTCCTTCACCTATTTAACCCCTCTACCATATATTTGGAAGGGTCGGAGAGATTTTTGAACCCAAATACTGCCTTTTTGGCACATTTTTTGGGCCGGTTCAGATTATTCGAACCTAAAGAATACTCCAATAAGGTATACGAGTATAAACTATTCCCTCCTCTTTGTTGAGAAGTTTCTGGAGAATATTTTTCTAAAAATATTCTTAAGGATAACTCAACATAACTCCCAGGAGTGTATGAGTATAAACTAGACCTCCCCGCTCCAACTCCTTAAGAGCTTAAACTGTGTAGACTCCAAAATACTTACGAGTATAAACTGTGTTAAACGCCGGACAACGCGTCACAATGAAGATTCAAAGCCGTCAACCGATGGTCAATTCAGTGTTGAAACAACCAACTCAAGCTAAAAAAGCCAAGAAATCAAGAATCGACTTCAAATTCAAAATTCCGACAACGGTCAGACAATAAATGCAGCACCGGAACCCTCTCAAGCATTCGACAAAGCACCGAATAGCCTGGAGGATTGAAGGAATCGAGAATAGAAGCCATTCCAAGAGCCCGTTACACCGATTGAAGGTTGGGACAGTCATATCCAAAGTATTCCAGACTCCTCTATAAAAGAACGAGACTGGAAAACTTTGGAGGGGGTATCTGTAGGCATATAAAATTGCTTATAGGTCCCTTGACACGGTTCAACACGAACTAATGAACCATCAGGCGACGTATCTAAGCACGAACGTCAGTCCACAACACCGAAGCTCGAATAATACTCGCCACGACGCCCGTATATTGCGTGAGATGAGAACGCTCCAGAAGGGTATTCAACTGAGAACAAGCAATTAAACGTTTGTTAATTCCAGTTATAAAAGGAAATTGAACTCATCTTACGAAGGGGTAAGATAGAGTCATTGCCCTATAAAGGGTGTGACGTTTTGGCCATGTTGCGCCTTCATAAGATAGGGTATATCAACAATATATCCCTACCTTATAAGGCACAACGCAGCGACAAAACGCCCCCTTTATTTATTATGAGATAGTGTTTTGACCAAGCAAAACATATCTTTGAAGCGTCGATCCTCACCAAGGAGAATCAAGGCTTTTCCCGGTTGCCTCACCAAGGAGAACAACGGGGAGTAAAAAAAAAGACCAATTTGCAAATTTCCAAGAAAAAATGGACCAATTTGTAAATTTCCAGAAAAAGTAGCTCACCAGCGTAAGAGGGAGGTGCGCCATCATTCGGCGCGGTAGAGGATTGACCCCTCGCCATACGGGACATAGAGACCTGCAAGGTAAATTGAGGGATCAGATCTAGAGAAGGAAAAATCCCATTTTTTATCGCAATTCTACCCCTAAAAAGGCGAGCTTGAGGCATAAAATCACACCCTCAACCCTTATATGCGATCCCGCGACTCTATACACTAGATCAAACATGAAATAGATCA
>NW_017974064.1:0-9208 GCF_001876935.1 Asparagus officinalis
TGTAGTCTCTAGAGCGTTGCAAAGATCGTCACCTTGTAACCTTCGTCTTGGCTCCTTGAAAATATGAGAATCATCAGATTGTAACTCCAGATGTTGATTGTGAAGGATGTTGAATTAGAGCTTTCATTAGTTGTTGTGAAGGTCGTCATATTATAATTTCCATCATTGGTGTTTGATGGGGATAAGCTATCTGTAGTGATTTTTAGACAGCCTACAAATACCTTGGTAGTACATATGATTGTCTTTAGAGTGCTAGGTCTACAATGAATGAGAATGTACAAAGGAACACTCGGAGGGTTAATTACAAACCTTATACACACACACAATAACGATTCGTACTCTCAATTAAAAACCTATGATGCATTTTCTTAGACTGCCAAATTCCAGAAAAGATACGCTGCATATTCTAGATTGCCAAATTGCACATACGAAAAATAAATAAGCTGGAAAACAAAAACATATCAGATATTTTTGCTAAATGTTGACTAAGGATGTATTCCACATATCGATAACGCAACAGTTCTGAAACCTTTTGCAATAGACAAAATTAACAACATTGACCAGCCTAAATAAGATATGCAATAGACAACAGAGCCTTAAGGAAGTAGAAGCATTACAGTCACCTTTTGAAACTAACGAAATCAATAAAAAGTAACCGTTAACGCCAGATGTAATACACATCGTCTGAGCACATGGAATGGAGAAAACTAACAGTTCAAATGTTATCTATAGAACGTACACCAAGATGATAAGAATTAACGTTCATGTCAGTTCAAATGTAAAATTAATGTATGTCACTAAATCCTTGTAGAGTTCAAGATCACTTGAGAAATACCAATGACGGCTCGTTTCCCCAAATTTCAGTTTCAAAGTTGAAATAGGGTATAGGCAGAGACAGGAATGTGAACAGTAAAGATGAAATTTGCCATCCATCTAAAATCAGATTCTCACTTCAAAAATTGTAAAAAACAAAGAAATGAAAAGGATAATACCGCAAAACTAAAATTATAACCATCCAACTTTTATACAACAGTTACTAAGGGGGATGCTAGGCATTTTATTTTTACTTTTTAACTCTGTAATGATGAATTCTCAAAGTTCGGGGTCCTGTGAAACTTCCCACTCTTGGAGATCCTGTGCAAAAAAAAACCCAAAACTGTAGCTTGATATGCACATCATCTAGGAACCAGTTCTGAAAATCGCTGACAATTTGCATAGTTGATCAAGCAGCTCAATGATTCTGTTGTCAAGAACCGCAAAATCCACCTGTAAATAAGAAAAGCCATCAAAAAGTGTTAGACAAAGACACAAGATCTAGGAATAGGGGATGAACAGTAATCAAGTAGGTTGTTTGGCATGAACAGCGGTTGCTTGCTGTGGAGCTGCTTAGTTCTATCTGTAAAGAAGGTGGCAAACGAACTTGTCAATTGGGTTGGTGTTACGAGCTTTATCCCAGTGAATTTGATGATTTGAGAATGGTCAATATGTTTAGAAGCGAAAATAATGAGCCACTACCTACGCGAATAAAGGACTGGCAATCAGGTGACCCTTTAACTCACCAATCTAAATGTGCTCGGAATCATGAGGCTTTGCAGGTATTTATCGCTTATTTCTCTCTAAATTTCAGCCAGTACTAACTGGTTTATGGTGCATATGATCGTTAAAATTCGCCATGTTTTTTATAAAGAGATACTCATAAATGTTATATACACTTAATTAAATTTATATATTGGTTAAATGGTGCAAAAATGCACTGTTCTATGCTTATGAAGATGAAGAACTCATTTATCGTAGATTTTTTTTGCTTATCAAACATTAACACTGACATTTGCCATGTTCCAGTGAATTTAGTTGGTTGTGGAGTAGTCTGACATAATGAACTTCTATGATATATCTAATCTAATCTGGGCCTCATTCCCATCTAATAATAGGGCTTCATAATGAACTTCTATGATATCCAATCTGGGCTTCATTCTCATCTAATCTAATCTAATCTAATTTATCTAATCTATAAAATCTAATCTAATTTATCTAATATAATCTATATCTATATTTATACCTCTATGTATATCTATCTATACTACACATAAAAGAGGATTCAAGTGTTAAAACTTCTTAATAGCTTTTTTGCCCCTCTAATTTTGAAATTTTCCATTTCTATCTTTAATTAATTGCATATAAAGTCTTATTCTCATTCAATATATACAAATTACATGCTCAATGTAATATATACAAATATTATAGCAAATATAGAATATATAGATAATTGATATAATGCACATGTCAAACTAATACTGTTATACGTTTCATTTTGCAACTTATGTGTCAACTTTGCCATTAGTGCATGCATTATATATACTTGAATCACGAGTTATATTTAAATTGCAACCTTTATCTCAGGGGCAATTAAAATAATTGTTATGGAATCCACAACCAAAGTAGGGACGATCTGGAACAGGGAGGTGTGTACAGGCCAGTATTTTGTTTACGTTGTTTAGCTAATTGGCAAGTGCGATATTGTCCTATTAACTTCGCAACATCTCTTTTAAGGCTTGGCCAGTAAAAAAAATTTCCACAGCCTCTATAGTCTTTTCACGACCGATGTCCAGCAAGACCTCCTGCGTGCAATTCCCAAACAAGATAATCTCTCAAAGAAGTACGGGGAATGCATAACTTGTGAAATCGAAATAAATAACCATCTTGGAGCAGAAAGCTATCTATCTCGGGAGTCGCTCCATTTAAAGAAACAAAGATCTCTCCAAAGTCGGGACATGATTCATATTCCCCTTTGATTCTTTCAAAACCCACTACCTCTGCACTCATTCGGTTTAGAATAAAAGTTCGGCGACTGAGTGCATCAACCACCTTGTTCTCAACTCCAGCCATGTGTTTAAGGGTATAAGTGTATCTCGTAGAAATTCAACCCATCGAGCACGCCTGGCATTGAGTTTCTTCTGAGAGTTAAGATACCGAAGGGCTTCATGGTCCGAGTAAATTTATTATTTTGGTAATCCTAAAACTTGTTTGTTACAATTATGGATTTTAAATTCTAAAATTTGTAATGTTGCAATTTGAGTTTGAAACAAACAAAAATTTACAAATTATAGCATTCCAAATCCCAAAATATTGATAAAACAAACAAAGTTTAAGGAATCAAACCCATAACAAAACACCAATGGATTTCAAATCCCATGGTAAAATCCATATCCTAAAATTATAGGATTTGAAACAAACACCCCCTAAGAGTGTTGATTAAGTGGGGACTTAACAATAGTGACCTTATTGGTGTTATTCCCATTGTCTGTGTGTCTAGTGAAAGGAGAACCTTGTGATCAATCTAAATCTTGGACAAGCTGATAGGCTTGCTCTAAAGTGGAGATGTCTCGCCCGAAGAGTTCACGCCTAAGATCTTCCCTAAGTCCTGAGCAAAATCTAGATAAGACTACAATGTCAGATTCATTCTCGCCACACCTAACTAGAAATTCATCAAATTTGGTGATGTACTCCGACATTGACCGATTGCCTTGCGTCAGGCACTGCCATTGATCGAGTAAGTGTTGCTTATATGACACAGGCAAGTATTTTTCTTGGAGTTTCAATTTCATCTCATCCCAAGTTTGTATGCGCTCTTGCCTCTTAAGAGTCATCAGCTTCTCAACGTTAGACCAATATTGTCTTGCCTGACCCACAAGTTTCATTTTGGCAAATCGAATTCATCTCTCATCGGACATTTTATACCAACCGAAATAGCGGTCTGTGTCCGACATCCAATCAATAAAAACCTGAGGATCTAACTGGCCTTCGAAAGTGGTTGCCTCTAATTTAACGTACTTCAGATGCATCTCATCTAGGTCAAATGGTGAATTGTCCCTAGGTGGGCGATTTCCAAGACGGTTGGCGTGAGGACATATGTATTCATGAGGTTGATGGGGATATTGTCCAGTTCGAGATCCGTCATCTTCATCACGTTCATGGGGCCTGTCCGTCGCTCGGTCTAAACGTTCCCTCGTCTCTCAAATCTTGTTCAGCAATGTCAAATCGCGCAGTTAAGGCTTCTATGGCTTTTGTGAGGCTTCCAAGGTTGGGATCCATCTCGAAATTGGGATTTCGAAGGGAATATTGTATCCCACTTCGAGTGCGCGTGCAACAGGCTAGTTTCTAAATGCAAACTAGAGAATCTTAATAATAATGATGCAGTGAATTGTTAACTAATTTTTTCCTAAATGCAATCTATCAAAATGCAAAATCAATTCTAACACCTAACATGATGCCAGATGATAATGTGGACTACGATGGGAAAATGAGAAATCAACAAGGAGACCAATTCGCAATGTTCAATATGTTACCCCACGGCTTGTTACAAATTAGACATCAATTATTTAACTTGTGATAATTATATCAACAACAAATCATGCTGATAATATTGAACCGTAAGATTGTAGCAAGATAATTAACCAAGCTAGATTTGGAATAGTTCTAATTTAAAATCGAGATCTAGCACTAATAAAGGTAGAACAGAAACACACACTCACAAGTTTAGTGGACAGCCAACAATATTGATAATACGCAAGATGAACCAATATAAAAGAGATTGCAACAATTTCCAAATCAATTAGAAAGACGTAGAATTAATGATATTAGAATTACCTTGATGACGATTCACTAACAAACCTCTGTTAATGGTACTGCAGTCTGCGGGTTCAGGATGATTGACGTTGATGATTGTTGTTGCCCTTTGGGGAGATCGGAGAACTACAACGGAGTGAGCGGCGTCAGCGAAGTGGAGGTGAAAGTATGTGCGATGTCCTCATCAGAGCAATTACCTCCAAAGAATGCTCTAGAGACGAGACATGTCTCCCTGCAGCAACAGCAAACTTATCCACATGGACCTTTGTATCTACTTGATCCCAAATATCCTTCAAAGCACCTCGGGCTTCAGGCGACAAGTTCTCCCAAGCAGAATATGTAACGCTCTGCATAAAAAATTTTGATTTTAGTATGAAACAATTTCTTATAAAACATATCTTCATAATGTTTTATACCTGAATAGCTTTTTCACCCACATTCTGGTATTCTGCTGCAAGTCGCTAAAGTTCATAGTCGAAGTCCACAATCGAGACACCAGCAGTAGCACTAACCTGAAACCAAAGATATAGTAATTAGTGAATAGACAAAATATAGAAATTCAAGATGAAAGTTTGCCAAGAGTTGAACCTCCAATGTACGTGCAATGAGATCAACGTAATCCTCTTCGACAGTTGACTCTAAGTTTGAGTTTAGAACCTAGTAAACATGATGAATGCATGGTTAAGTGTAACAAGAATTTAGATATATAAACATGTTAAAAAGTTATTGGGCATTGTAAGCATACTTTCAGCTTTGTTAGCAATTCTGAGATTGTCGTTTAACTCTTTTTCCATCTTAAATTCTCTGTTCTGTAGATGAACCAATCAGACCAAACACGAACAGAAGCAAATACTTAGAACCATCATTTTGTGCTCACCCAGAAGTCAATAATTAAGCACACATCAAAGTATACACTCATTTACAAAACTAATACACTTTGTTGCAACCATTTGCACAAGAATGTATTAGGTTCTGTAAATGAGTGTATACTTTGATGTGTGCTTAATTATTGACTTCTGGGTGAGCACAAAATGATGGTTCTAAGTATTTGCTTCTGTTCGTGTTTGGTCTGATTGGTTCATCTACAGAACAGAGAATTTAAGATAAAAAAAGAGTTAAACGCTAATCTCAGAATTGCTAACAAAACTGAAAGTATGTTTATAATGCCCAATAACTTTTTCACATGTTTATATATCCAAATTCTTGTTACACTTAACCATGCATTCATCATATTTACTAGGTTCTAAACTCAAACTTAGAGTCAACTGTCGAAGAGGATTACGTTGATCTCATTGCACGTACATTGGAGGTTCAACTCTTGGCAAACTTTCATCTTGAATTTCTATATTTTGTCTATTCACTAATTACTATATCTTTGGTTTCAGGTTAGTGCTACTGCTGGTGTCTCGATTGTGGACTTCGACTATGAACTTTGGCGACTTGCAGCAGAATACCAGAATGTGGGAGAAAAAGCTATTCAGGTATAAAACATTATGAAGACATGCTTTATAAGAAATTGTTTCATACTAAAATCAAAATTTTTTATACAGAACGCTATGTATTCTGCTTGGGAGAACTTGTCGCCTGAAGCCCGAGATGCTTTGAAGGACACTTGGGATTAAGTAGACACAAAGGTCCATGTGGATAAGTTTGTTGTTGCTGCAGGGAGATGTCTCGTCTCTAGAGCATTCTTTGGAGGTAAGTGCTCTCTCCTCATGTTACCACTTATTCTACTATCTTTTATTCACCTGAACATTGAGAAAAGCCATATTACTTTAACATGGACTGGAACCTCCTCAACTGTTGGAATTGCTTTTTTTTTAAGTTGGAGCTTACGAGGAATATACAGATGAGACCTTGAGATCTTTGCGCAAATTTCAAGGATTAGGAACAAATAAAGCTATCTATTGAGGTTTTACAGTTGAAACTAAATATAATTAGGCACTTAAAGATTAGGGTACGCAAGGGTAAAAGAGAATGGTATTCTAAGGACAAAATCAACAAAGAACCCAACTTTACTGAGATTCCAGCAACATTTTGATTTTTGATATTTCAAATAGAACCCAGTCAAGAACTGCACAGCTGCTCTTAGGGTTTCAACGGAACAGGCTTGTAGAAGAATCTGTTCCCTATATCATAGCCAATCATCAAAAGATCCGACCTTTATACAAAAATTAGCAAGATTCACAGGAGCAAAACAAAACCCAGGTAGGAACTTGAAAGTTCCCAAGGCGTTTACAGAAACAACCAATCATGAGTATTTAGGGTTTCAACAAACCAGCATCAATTCGAGAATTAAAAAACCTAAAAAATTTACCTCAATCTGAGTTCCCCAAAACAGGATCAACTAGGGTTTTCCATCTCAATCCCTCTCTCTATCAATTGATAATCTAGAAAAAAAAATTAGGGTCTGGAGGAAGCAGAAAAGGGGAGAGGGGATGGGGGCGAGTTCGTAGGATAAGGGGGTGTTTGTTTCAATTTTTTTGGGATATAGGCTAGATTTCAAGTTTAGGGATGTAAAAAGGGGATTTTTTGGGTTTTGGAATTCCATAAACCATGTTTGTTTCAAAAAAAAAGGATAATGAATCCCCAAAACATAAAAAACTAATTTATTTTAGGATTTGAGAAATCCTGTTTTGAGATCGGATGTGGGCTAGATCTCTGACAATCTCGTGTCCAGCTCATCACCCCTCCCTCTCCGTCCCCAACCTCACAAGCATGCGCGATGCTGCCAACGCCCGCAGCGCCTTCGCTGCTGCTCACTCCTCCTACATGATCGATCACTACGCGATTCAAGAAGAGAACAACACTTACTTGAGAAACCCTAGAGACGCTCTAGTATCGATCTCGACAACCATCAAAGAATGGCATTAAATCTCAGAGGCGAACTTCGCAGCGGGATCATCGATGGATTTGGGATTTTTTAAGGGTTTGGAACAAAATACTCACTCACACGCGAATAAGTTTTTTGGGAGCTCGAGACCTTAACGAGTTTATTCGGGTCGGGTATAGTAACTTGTCTGAAATCCAAAACGACTGATGGGCTGGGTCAATTCTGATTTGGACTTTTGTATAATTAAGATAATGCTAGATTTATTTATTTTGAGTACTAAATTTGTGTACCAAGTTAAAATTTTGTGTAGCAAGTACTAATTCTGTGTACCAAGTTAAAATTCTGTGTACTAATTTTGATTTTCCCCCTACTTGTTCTTAGGATAATATTGTTAGTTAACTTTTTTTGTTGGATTTATTTTAAAAGATAAAATTTTGGAAAGTTAAGCACAAATTGCAGTAATTCTAGCGAAGCGATGCAAGCAAAAATTTATTATCTTAATTCTAGTTCATCTAGTATTTATAGAAATTAGTAAAAAAATTGGAAGGCTTAAATAAAAACCTGAGAGGCTTGAGTAAAAATTGTATTTGTTTTTATTTGTAGGGGGTAAGCTCACCAAATATCTTATATTCACCATTTATTATTTTGGTAATCCTAAAACTTGTTTGTTACAATTATGGATTTTAAATTCTAAAATTTGTAATGTTGCAATTTGAGTTTGAAACAAACAAAAATTTACAAATTATAGCATTCCAAATCCCAAAATATTGATAAAACAAACAAAGTTTAAGGAATCAAACCCATAACAAAACACCAATGGATTTCAAATCCCATGGTAAAATCCATATCCTAAAATTATAGGATTTGAAACAAACACCCCCTAAGAGTGTTGATTAAGTGGGGACTTAACAATAGTGACCTTATTGGTGTTATTCCCATTGTCTGTGTGTCTAGTGAAAGGAGAACCTTGTGATCAATCTAAATCTTGGACAAGCTGATAGGCTTGCTCTAAAGTGGAGATGTCTCGCCCGAAGAGTTCACGCCTAAGATCTTCCCTAAGTCCTGAGCAAAATCTAGATAAGACTACAATGTCTGATTCATTCTCGCCACACCTAACTAGAAATTCATCAAATTTGGTGATGTACTCCGACATTGACCGATTGCCTTGCGTCAGGCACTGCCATTGATCGAGTAAGTGTTGCTTATACGACACAGGCAAGTATTTTTCTTGGAGTTTCAATTTCATCTCATCCTAAGTTTGTATGCGCTCTTGCCTCTTAAGAGTCATCAGCTTCTCAACGTTAGACCAATATTGTCTTGCCTGACCCACAAGTTTCATTTTGGCAAATCGAATTCATCTCTCATCGGACATTTTATACCAACCGAAATAGCGGTCTGTGTCCGACATCCAATCAATAAAAACCTGAGGATCTAACTGGCCTTCGAAAGTGGTTGCCTCTAATTTAACGTACTTCAGATGCATCTCATCTAGGTCAAATGGTGAATTGTCCCTAGGTGGGCGATTTCCAAGACGGTTGGCGTGAGGACATATGTATTCATGAGGTTGATGGGGATATTGTCCAGTTCGAGATCCGTCATCTTCATCACGTTCATGGGGCCTGTCCGTCGCTCGGTCTAAACGTTCCCTCGTCTCTCAAATCTTGTTCAGCAATGTCAAATCGCGCAGTTAAGGCTTCTATGGCTTTTGTGAGGCTTCCAAGGTTGGGATCCATCTCGAAATTGGGATTT
>NW_017974065.1:0-7937 GCF_001876935.1 Asparagus officinalis
ACCAAATTTTATACCAGTTTTGGAAATTGGGAACTCATCTACCATATTATTATTTAAAGAACATATAGTTTATTAGCACATAATATAAGTACAAGTTTTTTAATTTAAATAAATAATACAAACATGTAAGTGATTGTTTAAAATAATTTTGTTTAATAGGAATTTGAGTTTAGAAGATGAAACAAATTTAAAAAATAATATTAAAATTCTAAAATTAATAGTATTTACTAACAACTAACACGTACAACAATGAAGTAAGCAAATATATTTTCACATTTCTATGATAACAAAAAAAGCAATCAAACTTAACAAAAAATTAAAATGTAAATACTTAAACTAGTATTAAATACTGAACAACAGAAACAAAGTAAAATACTCCTAAATCTTTAATATGCATCATGAAATCAATTATAATCTTCTCCAATAAGCTCATAACATTCTTCTCTATCTTCTACATGTAGATTGACGAGCAAACTTCGGTTTGAACCGAACAAACTGATCGAACCGTCTGATTTTTAACAGTTTGGTTTGGTTTTGAAATCACTTAGGTTCAGATCGGGTTCGAAACTCTTGAAATCATGTCCATTGAACTGAATGAATATCCTAAATCACCTAATTACATACCCTAATTACATACCCTCTCTCACACACTAAGGTGAGTCTACCATTACCTATTTTTACCATAAATATTAGAGAAAGTGAGGGATCCACCTATCTTTTCCCTTTTCCCAAAGCCCAAATGAAATCTTCTCTCTTACGAATCACAAGGCAACAACTATGATAAAAAATTAAAAGCTCAGTTATATGTTATCTTCTTTGGCCTTCAATATTCTCTTTTGTATTTTCAGCCATAGCGAAAGCCTATACTTTCTCGGTTGCAGCTGCATCCTCCATTGCTTGGTGACAAAGCTAGTAACAACCGAGAAATCGACCGAACTGAACCGAAATAACTCGGTTCGGTTCGGTTGGGTGCGTTAGAAAATTAGAAAAACTGACCATTTGCTCTCCCCTGTCTTTTAGGATGACATTAACATCTCAGTTATCTCTTGTCGATATACTCCTTTCTAATCTTAAAGTATTAAAAAAGCAATTGCTTTTCCTTTTTCATGGAAGATGTTGCATGAAGAATGAACATTTGAAAGGTAAAGATATTTTTTTGAGTAAATTAATGATATTTAAATGTTAATTGTTGATAGTAGTTATATAAATGTTGAATAAACATGTTATTTTCATGTAATGATGACCTCATTATCTGAAATTTCCGAAGTTATTTTGGCAAGCATTCAGTGTCAGTGAAAAATAACTGGATAAGACTATAATTTTGGGTGTTGATTTGGAGTATTCTGTGAGGTTAGTATTGTAAAAAATTTTGTCAGTTTCAAATTGCAATCTATTTTGTTCCAATGTAGGAGAAAACTTATTTTGAAACCTGTTTCAACACCAAATAGAGCCAAAGTGTTATAAAACACAGGTATAACATCCATGTATTTAACGCAGAACATAACATTAAAAAACACAAAATTTCGCATTACGTTAAGTGTTATTTAACATTGTTAAATTGAGTCAAATTGATGATCAGATTTGAACGTTTGGTGATATATTCACTATCCAAATCAGTATCACGCTAACCAAAATAAGTTCCCAATTGAACCCAACACCAATGTCATTCATTTGAAAAACACCAGCGATCTCCTGACCCCATCTTTAGCACCTCTCTCATCTTCTCCCCCTCCACCTCTCACTCCTTTGACGAAGAAACTTCTCGATCTCTTCTTCTTTGTGTGCCTTTGATGAAGATGAAGTGTCTCCAACAATAAGGCTCTTCTCGTCCTCTTATCTTCACTGACAATAAGGCTCCTTTCTGGTCCCTTCTCGGCTCTCATATCACCTCTCACCAACGAAGAAAATCCTAACCATTACTCCACTTTCTAAATCCTAATTCCTTTCGACGAAGGTGTAACTTTCTAAATCCTTACTTCTGTACCTCTTTGAGTTCTCCTTCATGTTTGAAAATTTTGATGATGTTAATTATTAAAATCATTATGAATAGTTTGTATGTATGAGATATCTAAATAATTAATAAACAGAATAACCTATGTTATGCATTACGTAATGCGTTATTGTTATTTTTAACATTAATAACTCTGACAATTTGGTTTTGATGCAGTGGTCTCTGACTTCTTATGAGAGGAAGGGTGAGAGCTATGGTTATGCTTATAATAAGTATCACCATATGGAGCCTCTTCATGTCGAAGAAAAATTGACCGAGAAGACGTTGCATCAAAGATCGCCTTACCATGATGCTTATGAGGAGCAAGCATATACTAAGCCGGAATGGGTGATTACTTTCTATTTATACTGATCCATGCATCTCTTTTCTGTTTTGTAAATCACATTATAAAAAAAATCCAAAAACAATTGTAAAATTCAAAAATTGTGAACTTCACAATCACAATTAAGTCAACTTTGCCAGATAGTACTTGACTATTCACAACAATAAAGGAAGCAGCAAGAGTATAATAAACAATCCAAAAGAAATTACCTAACTATTTCAAATCTTAAAAAAAAGGTTCTGAAGCTCCTAATGGAACTTGTACAAAATAATACTCATAACATTCTCCAATAAACTCACTTCATTCTTCTCAGTCTTCTGCATCGGATCATCCTTTTCTAGGATGATATTAACATCTCTGTATCAATTATACTCCTAATAGAAGTCATACAAAATAATACTCATCCTAACATTTCTCCAATAAACTCATTTCATTTTTCTCAGTCTTCTGCATTGGATCATCCTCTTCTAGGATGATATTAGTATCTCTATATCAATGACACTCATTTCTAATCCCAGTGTCTTCAGCGGTAATTGTTTTCATTTTTCATGGAAGACGTTGCACAAAGAGTGAAATTCAAGTTTTCTACTAAACATTCAAAGCTTCACAAACTTGTTGAGTAAATTTACAATATTTAATTGCTGAATGCTGATAATTTTCAATAGTAGTTATCTTAGTATCTGAAGTTTTTGAAATCATTTTGCAAAGTTTCATTGTGAAAACTGAGAAGTACTGGACAAGAATACAATTTCTGGTTCTCCATTTTGACTGTTCTCTATGAGATCAATATTGAAAAATTATGCTGCTTCCAAATTTTGATTTATTTCGTTGCAAAATTTGAATATTTGGTTTTGCTGCAGTGGTTTCCGACGTCACATGAGATGAAAGATGAGAGCTATGGCTATGCGTATAATAAGTATCAGTACACGGAACCTCTTCATATTGAAGAAAACTCGACTGAGACAATGTTGCATCAGAGATTAACTTATTATGATTTTGATGAGGAGCAAGGGTATCCTAAGCCAGAACGGGTGATTGCCTGAACTTATAGTTGAATCTTTTGTATCTCTTATTCTGCTGTATAATCTTCATAAAGCCCCTTAAATTTAGCGATGCTATTTTCTCTTATCAAATCTGAAAACAGAACCCAAAGGATCAAGAGGGATCCAGATAAGTAGAAGAGATCTGAAACTCTTAGTGTTCTGAAAATAATGTTGGTTAAATAAACACACTACCTGCTTAAGAAATTAAATTTCAAAGTAAATTGAGGATTCACTCTCATAACTTTTGGAGGTAAAGACTTCTGTGAGCATATAGTTGTCATGTAACCTCTAAAATTTCGTACTTCCTTTCATTTATGCATTTCATTAGGACTGAAATTAAATTAGGTTGCATAATAAGTATAAGAGAGCATGTATAGTTTTGGTGATATCTTTGCTGCAGCCTACATGTAGAGCAGGGATGATTTTCTAATGAACTTCAAGCTTATATTTCTAGGAGAACATTAATTTCTACTACCACTTATTCAGCCTTATCAAGCCAGAGAAAAGAATTACCGCTTTTCCTGGCTGTTTGTTAGGTAAAACTGCTCATCACTTACTTAGACAACATTCATTCAGTTCATCATAAGTAAGTTAACTGACTGAAACCCATTTTACTTTGTCATCAGCCTAAGCCCACTGACCTGACAGTTCCTATCCCCTCATTCTACCCACTTTCTACTCCAAAAAACTGTTTATCGCCATTATAGTGTCAAAAATCCAACAAGAGCTTGTGGGAAGAAACCCTTCAAAGTTCCTTCTGCTCACGACTCTAATCCTTGATGAAGACCCGCTTCGAACCTCCACTGCCTTTGGCAACTATGACGGCTCTGCACTTCTCAAACTTATGTTCCATCTTAAACCCTCTAAGGATAAGAGGAAATAATAAAGGAGGAGGAAAAATAAAATGGGTTATTTTCTTTCGTCAACCTGACACAAAATGCATTAGGAGTCTAATGGGGAAATTTCCTTAGAGGTAGTTAATTGTTGCTTTCCAGAACCAAGATTTAACATACTGTCAATAGGTGATTTGTTTTGAAATAGTTGTCAATTGTTAGCCCTAGAGACAACTTCAGTCATTTTCTTTCTGTTGCTTCGGTAACTACTGTAATCTGTTTGGTTTTATCGTAGCGATACATGGAATACCAATGTTTCAGCAATGAGACAACTGAACATACTGAAAATTCAGCTAAAATTTTTAAGATTTTGGGAGGCACACATGCTGCCGTGCATCTAGTTTAAATATTAGCTGCAATATAATTTGTACTATTTCTGTTTCAAAATTCAGACATTTTTTGAGTAACTTGTGACATTTAAATTATTAAACTGTAAATAATATTTATCCTGATGCAGAATAGTCATTCAAATTCATTTATTGTTAACCCTAGTTACTGAAATTTCTATAATTATATTGGCAGGTATTCACTTTGATGTGAGACTGAAGAGTTAACTATCTTATGGGATTGATATTGTGGAAAACTTGCCTATTTCAAATTATGATCTATTTTGTTGTAAAATTTGAAAACTTTGTTTTTCTGCAGTGGTTTTCATCCTATGATGCGACAAAGGACCAGAGCTGCAGCTATGATTATAACAAGTATAATAACTACATGGAGCCTCTTCACATTGAAGAAAACTTTATGGACCCGATGTTGCATCAGAGATTGACATATCATGATACTGAGGAGCATACGTATCCCAAGGTTGAATGAGTGAATACCTGACCTTATATTTTGAACTATTTGTTTCTCTTATTCATTAGTGTAAATTATGTAAAAAATCATCAGATATTTAGTGTATCAGTTTCTAAAATCAAATCTGTGGACATTGAGTCAGATTCAAATATTAGGAAAATGAAAGAAGTTTTATTTGTAGCTGTTAGAATTAATATAAAACTATGATCCTTGATCCTTATCATAACTTTGGAGTTTTGGTGTAATGGTTAGGGGAACTAAATTTAAGATGGTATCAGAGCAACCCAGGTTCAAATTCCACCGACCATGAATTAAATGCAGGTTTTGTAAAAATTGACACCGCTACGTGAGTCAATGTTTCAACCCATAAAAAAGGACACTCAACCTGCTGGTGTAATGGTTAGGGGAACTAAATTTAATATAAAATTATGATCCTTAATCCTCACCATAAAAAAGGACGCTCAACCGACCACGAATTAATATAAAACTATGATCCTTGATTCTCACCCATAAAAAAGGCACTCAACCGGCTACGAATTAATATAAAACTATGATCCTTGATTCTCACCATAACTTCGGAGTTTTGGTGTAATGGTTAGGGGAACTAAATTTAAGAGTAGTAAGATTGCAATTCTGAAATTCTTAGATTTTAGAAAATGGTGTAAGTTGATAACTAAATCTTTAAGATTGCTAGTTAAAATTTTCAAATCTTGGACTAGATTAAGGAGGACATTCTTTTCATAAGCTTTGAGAGGGAGAACTTTATGAAAGGACTTCTGCTAGCTGCCACCTTATGATTGTTATATCACCATTTTTCACTTGTTTTATTGATGACTAGTTCACAAATCACGATGACTCCATCCTTGAGTACCCACATCCTCTTCCCACCTTTTTCCGTGTTGAAAGGGTGGTTATGTTACTAATGTAAGTCAGAAAGAAGTTTCAGATGTCCTTTACAATGTATTGCATTTCTATTTAATTTTAAGGTTATGTTGATATCAGGAAAACCTCTGTGTGTGTGGGAATATGGTGGTTGGCATAAATTTGACTTAAAGAAAAACTCTTACTGTTTCCTTCTTCTTTTCTAGTTCTCCTCCCTTCTCTCATGCTGGGTCCATCCCTTACATGGTTTAACCTCTTCTCCAATTGACAACAGTAGTAACTATGTACTATTTTTTGAATTTCTCTCATCCATTCTACATCTTCCTATCCCCTTTAATTTATACCTAAGATTAGGATCAAATAGGAGATTAAAGTAGAATGTGAGATGAATACGATATGAAGATGATTGTACGTAAGAATACTACTCTTTTGAGTGTTAGTATACAACTTGTACTGCTTCCTTTTGGTGCTGTTGTATATCGTGGAAATAGTTTAATAGAAGCTTGAAGCCTAATGATGGTGCATGAATCAAGAGTCAAGAAGCAAGAGATCATCAACTCTGCAACTTAAGAATACATATTCAACGTCACTGGTGAAGAATAACCAAATCTTCTACTCATGGATTAAAGACAACTAGAAACAAAAGACACGTCATAAAGAGTAAATTTCCTGTTAAGGTTAGGTCAGAGTCAGCTTAGTGGTCAAACCCTAACCTAACCCTTCCCGGTTTTAAGTGAGGTTAGCTTCAAACAGTCTAAGCCGAATCAAAGTACTCAACTTCAGCCAATGAGAAGGATGGGTTAGTCCGTTTTGGGTTGCCAATTCAAGTTGCGCCCTAGTCGACTATAATGGCTTCTCCCTTCTGTTGGTCCATCGGAAAACCAATGAGGAAAAGATAGAAAAGGGAGGGAAGTTAAAGTTCTTTTTCCCCCTTTCTGTCATCTTAACTCGAAGTGTAAATGTGGCAGTTAATGCCTGTTAGGGAAGAATCTTTGTAATTAAGGGAAGACGAAAACATCTGACCTGAAACATAAGGATCTTTTGTAGCTAGTCCAATCTTCTAAATGCTTTTGGTTGTCTTTTGTTTCTTTGTACATGCTTTTCTGTAGAAAGTAGGGCTACACATTGTACCCATAAAAAAACCATTACCATAGAGTATGCTGCTTGTGTATGTTAATTCGAAGAATTATATTGCAAATTAAACTCCCAATGGTACCACATACTCATGTTTTTTTTCCACAGACGTGTGCTCAATTATGTAGTTGTACACATCTTGTGTTGCTAATAAATATTGCTAATAAATATTGATAACTTCTTCTCTATTCTATGTTTTGCATGTAGCAATCTTCCTATAGTGAGTTTGGGGAGAACAATTTCCATGTGGATCATCAGTATTCATGTGAAAGGCCCACCAATGAACAGCCCCTTTCTTTTGAACTTGAACCATACAAGCCAACTTGGTCCCAGAATCTAAATCATCAGGAATATTATGGCGGGGAATTGTCGCTCCAGTCTTTTGTGAGTATTAACCCTTACATGCATGTATTTGCATATAATTTTCTCATCAGTTTTGGTTTAGACTTTAGACTTATACAGAGCTTTTTGTTTGGTTTGTCTGGAAGATGCTTTCATGCTCTCTTATTTTGTAGAGTGTTTTGGCATTTCTGTGCCTTAAAAGTTCTTGATGGTTACCTGTCAGTTTGTCACATTTGTTATATATATTAGAAATATACTCATTATCTCACTATCAGTCTGATGAATGTAAACAGACTTTCATAAGTTTTTATTCATTCATGTTGTAAATCAATAACATTGCAAGAAGCGTACTTTTGTTCGTTGTGATAAGCGTTTCTCCTTGTCTTCTAAGCTAATACATTGCAAAAGGCTTTCTCTCTGTAAATATTATAAGCAGAGATTTGGAGAGAAAAGAGTTATGAGATCAAGGCCTCATACTCTGGTTTATATATAGTTTGAAAATAGATACAAGT
>NW_017974066.1:0-7930 GCF_001876935.1 Asparagus officinalis
TCTGATTTGGGTAGGGCTTCGTTTGGGGAGATTCCACTTGGATTTCAAAGGTCTGTCTGCTTCTTTCTCTTTAAAAATTCCAAGTTCTTTTAACTGTGACCTTGCATGTACTGTATCGGTTATATTTGCCCTATTTTCTGTCGATTTCATGTTCAAAATCTTAACTTTCTCGTTGGATTTTACTGCAGTTTGTGTACTCATCATGTCACCGTGACGATCCCGCGCTTCCCGAAGCCGACCGACTGTTCAGAGCCCTGAGGAGGCTGCCCCTGCTGCGATCTCACGTGGAGGTATATTTCTTTCACCTTTTCACGAATTTAAATACTGTATTTCGTCAGTTCCATATATATGTACCTGTATTTGCTTGCAGATCCTCGTTTGTATCCTTTGAGATACCCTCGAGAAGAGCCGGTATCCTCCTTTGAGGGGATCGACGCTTAAAAGTGTTTGTTTTGCTTGGACAAAACGCACTTCATAATACACAGGGGCGATTTCATATCATCCCACATGTATTGAAAGGTTTCGGTATGCCGTTATAATGCCCGCATATCTCCTTTATACATGTGGGGGACAGAAAATCGTTACACCTGTTATGGGATAGCGACTATATCTTATGGAGTAAGATATACCGCTTTCTCTAAAATTTTAGGACTATACTTACACCATTTGTGTGTATGTTTCTTTTATCAGTCCGATTTCCTTCTACCACCTTTGCTGCTGATGTGGTTACTGGCCGGAGTAGCGTGACCCACTCTGATTACGAGGGGATCCCGTTAATTGAATCCTCTCCCCAGTTCAGATCTGGCTACAGCGAAAGTGCTCGGGAATTAATCCGGCGAGGTAGTTGTCGTGTTCTACGACGATTAATCACGGATGCGACCTTGACCTCGGAGCAAGAGTCGAATCAATGCATAAGGAAGCCGGATTTCTTGTTTGGTGATTCGGTGAAAGATCCGGAGATTGCTTTCTGCAAGTCCGCGCAATGGTTGCACCAGAGTGGGTCATCGTTCTTATATCTGCCTTTTATCCCTCGGGATCACTCACTGTTAAAGTTCCGGAACCTATCGGTTGGACGTGAGATGTTCTGGAAGTTAACCGAAAACCACGAGCGTATTCATTGTAGTTTCGTTGGGAAGGAAGCCACCCCAGGTTCCAGTGAAAGAGCTCATGTGCGGGGACTTCATCCGGGTGTCTTAGGACAAGACAACATACCTCAGAATGAGAAGATAGTGCAAGCCAACACTGTGAAGAACCGGTTAGCGGCAGCATGAAAAAGATTACCCAAAGAGACTTTTAGATGCTATGGATGGGTCCATTATTCTGGGGACAAATGGTGGTGGACCAGGATGACCCGATATGTATTAAATCGCTTTGGGCGAGAGTTAGCAGAATTAGGGTTAGATGTCCCGATTCGTGCCACCATGCATGGCCTACAGAGTAGTGTAGGTCATTTCCTCTGCTTGTTCGAGATCTACAACCCGGACACTAATACATTCTTTACCAAGAACGGGGAACTCGGATTACCACTGCATGAAATGATGCAGGTGTCTGGTTTGCCTATGGGCGATGTTCCCTATCAAGAGTTCTTTCCAACCACCAATCAGCTGAACAAGATGAAAGATAGCTCAACTGTAACCCATGACACCTTATGGGAATTGACCTGCCATTATCATATAGCCATGGCTGAGATGGAGCCCAAAGCCAGAAAGAAATCTCCTCAAGTCAGCTTAAAACAATTCGCTGATTATCTATTCAAGAACTTGGATGACCGTTCGGCAGATGTATGCGGGTTGTCTCCTTTGAATTCGGGCGAAATCAATCATCTGTTAAAGAAAACAAACGCGCAATCTTATACTTCGCGCTCAGAGGACGGATTTTCACATGGCACTAAGTTCCGCTCTTATCTGTGGCAAGCTGGTGTTCCGATTAGCCCTACTGCTCTGCTGGCGGGTTTTCTGGCTTTATGGCTAAAGAGGTGCGTGGTTCCCCACCAGTCCGCAGATGCGATGCCAATGGAAGTATTGTATCCGGCCGTCCAGCTAGCTACAGGTCGCAAATTATCTTTGCTTCCCGCTATGGTGGCCGATATTCATAGTGGATTACGACAATTAATCTCCGTGTTTACTCAGGAGAAAAAGAAACCCTCCGCCAGTCTGTCCGTTCCGAAATTGGAGCTGCCCTACACTTATTTGATGACCTGGTTAGTACTTCACCGACCAGATTTAATGGAAGCTCCTGAGACAGTAAATCCCAGCATCCCTCTGTTACAGAATCTCGAATGTTGCAAATGGACCAATCATCGAGGGCCGGACATAATAAGGCAGTTTAAAATCCATAAGTGTTGGGAATTCTTCCCCTGCTTCCCTCAGTTCTCCGGTACCTACAATACTACTTTAGTAGATGCTGAAGACCCAAGGCAGAATCGCACCATCTTGGATGTCGGGTGCTTCAGATGGTTGATGAACATTCGACCCGGATATCTGTTGTTCAGGGTAAGAGATACTTGTCACATTGAACCTTATCTCCCATGTCGATTCGCCCGTCAGTTCGGCTATGATCAGATATATGTCGGTAATCCGAACCGCCACCTTAGCTTTCGAGGTGGACTTATTGACGGTGCGAGGGCTTGGTTTTGGAGCATCGCTGGCTGTACAAATGTCGAATTCGATCTTCCTTTAGAGACGCCACCCCTACGGATGACCTTCCTCTTCTGCAAATGGTTGATAGCCGCCAATATTGTCACTCGACGTAGGAGGATATCAGGCTCAGAGGAAGAGATAGCTCCGCGGCAAGCGGCAGAGTCAACTCTTGAGGCTGGGGCGTCAACTCGAGGAAAAGAAGCTGTTGAATCCTCGAGAAAAGGAAAGGAACCGGCCCATCCAACGGAGAGTGAAGAGGAGTTTGATAGTGAAGCGACCGAAACTTCAGAAGGGGAAGGTGAGAATGAATCGAGTTCTGAGGAAGTATCTGGCCTTCCCGATTCATTCTTTGATAGAGGACTTGTAAGGCCTTCTGTCGCTCCGACCCAACCACAAGCTGCTCCGAAAAAACGTAAGGAGAGAGTCGTCATGGAGTATCCTAACCGGATGACGGTAGAGGTACTCAGCTGCGACGAAGAGGATGAAGAGGATACAGTGCCTCTTGTTCGTAGGCAAAGATCTCAATCTTCCACTCAAGCTCAAACTCAAGTTTCTCCCCGAGCTGAGTTACGCACTAAACATCGTCACGAAGGTTCTGATGCACGTCCTCTGAAGAAACAAAAGAAAGCTGCCTCTAAACCGCGTGTTCATCTTCCTGCTTTAGAAGAGACGTCTGGTCGTAGTGCTTCTTCTGATGAACAAGGTAACTATTTGTTTTTTGTCACTTTCACACTTTTTAACACTTGAACTTATTCCATTTTCAATTTCTGTAGGGAGCCAAGAAGAGGGAGAATATCGAGTTCAAGCTGCTTCTCCTGGAGGTATGGAGACTGAGGAGACCAGCTATGTTCAACAAATGCAGGATGCTTTGAAAGAAGAACCAGCTGGTGTTCCATCGACTCCTGACGTTGATTCATCCGCTACGGACGCAGGTACTGATCTTTCTCCTCTCGGCAGAGAAATCCGAGAAATGAATGAGTCGGATCGTGTGCCTCCTCTAATGACCTGTGCGCTTTCTCTCCTTTTAGTCAAATTAAAAGAAGCAGGTACAAGTAGTGAAGCTCTCGAATCCGCCCCGACCAACGAAGGTAAAATCGATCTTTGTCTTGGGCAATTTCGTCTAAATTTACGTGTCATTTACGATTCAACACGTTTTGTAGACGTCCCGATGCATGAGCCCATTGAAGGAGAAGCCACCCATGCCACTAAAGTCGATGATTTTAATAATTTCGACTTTAATATCTCAGAGGACGACCATCAGCAAATCCTGGATTCTTTGTTAGAGAAAGCTTCTGGTCCCGCTACCGGCTCAGATGTTGGAATTGGTTCACCCGAAGCAGGTCCTTCTGAGAGTAAGACTTTGGCTCTGTAAACTCCGTATATACATACGTATATATTTTGACTTGATTAATTATATAAGCGTTCGAATTATAGGACCAGTTACTGGAACTGATACTACTATAATCACTGGAACGACCGATCGGCCGGAGGGTAGTGAACTCGTGCCATGGGCAGGAACTGAGGTTGATTTGCAATCATCAGTTCTTGAACCTCAACCTTCTACTCCTATGGACCCCATGATGATAGAAGTCACTGTCACTCCCCAGATTAGTCCAGTCGCAACAAAAGCGAGACCAACTGAAGAAGTTGGTACTTCAGCCGATGTTGTACCCAGAGCTGGCAAGTTTTACTCATAACTTGTTTCAAATCTCGGATCATCATTCCATTATACTTATTATGATTCTTTTGTTTGCAGAATATTCTCCCAAGGAGCCTCTCAATTTAGACTCAAAGTTCTTTGAGGTTGAGATTGAAAAATCTTCTGACGTAGTTAGTGCGTTAAAAGCTACTATTCCCGAACCGACTTTGGCTGCTCAGGAGGCCGGATTACCATCCTTGGGCGAACCAAGTCATGCTGAAGATTCTTCCGTCGAACTTGGTATGCTTTAGCTTGTTGTCTTGTATACATATATATATCCTGTACTGACTTATTTGACTTTCTCGCAGTTCCTTCATCATTGTCAAATCAAATCCAAGCGTTATTGGTTGATGACGATCCGGACAAGTCTGTTATCTGCTCTAATCTCCAAGGCTTCATCTCCTTTTTGAACTCTATGGTCGATCGCATTCTCTTCAAAAGATCGTATTTTGAGAGTTATAAAAAATCTTTTGGGCGTTTTATATCAGGGTTCAGAGAGGAAGGGTATAACGACTTAGCCGATTCAGTCACCGCTTATTTGGATGACTTGAGGCAGCATATTAAACTTCTGCAAACTCTTCGCACCAAAGGCATACCTTTTTACATCGCTTCTCACATGGAATCCAGGCTGCAAGCGTGGCGTGATTCCCAAAAATCTGCCAACTCTGAACTCCAAAAGTTAAGAGCCTACAGTCACCAGCTTAGGGTGAACGTTGGCAAAAGAACACAAGCCAAGGTCAACCTACGCCGGGATTTAGAATCGAGTCGAGCGAAAATAGCTTGCTTAGAGGAGGAACTTGCAATGGCCAAGGATGCTCATGATGTCTTGGAGTCTGAGTTGACGCAGGAAATTCATATTGAGGAAGACCTGTTACAGCAACTGAACCTTCAAGATAAAATAATTGCTGAAAAGGAACAAGAGGTCGCCGCGCTTCAAAGTGTTGATGAAGAAGCTTTCAAAATTAAATTGACGGCTGAGCTTGAACAGACTTATGCGTTAGAGCTGTCAAAACTTAAAAATCAAATTAGTCAATATAAACTCTTGTAATCGGAGAACATATATTTTTGTAGCTTCATTTGAACGTTTTTGGTCAACATAGTGAACTTCTTTGCTCATTATCTTGAATCTTTTTTGCTCATTAAGGTTTTATTATGATTACTTATTTTTATTTTAGAATAAATAATCATAATACTTACAGGATTTTTGGCAAATCCTCAGCCATCAACGGATTTGATATGCCTTTACCGATTACCGTTTGAATCGGGCTAGTATGTGAATTATCTAGGTCCGTTTCACATATAACGTTGTGCTAAAAGAATCAAACTCTTTTAGACTTTAGACTACAATGTTGAATATGTAGGCTACATGTGTTAGATGTAGGCTTATCTCTAATAAGGGATAGAGATAACATCCCCCATGTATGAACGACATGGATTTTAAAATGTGAATATGTTGCGTTTCCTATATAGGACAACGAACCCGAAATCGGAGAGGGCGAATTTTATATTCTATCTCCTGGTCTCTTGTTTGTTGGTAGAGATAAACCCGGAATCGGAGAGGAAGAATTTTATATTCTATCTCCTGATCTCTTGTTTGTTGGTAGAGATAAACCCAGAATCGGAGAGGAAGAATTTTATATTCTATCTCCTGGTCTCTTGTTTGTTGGTAGAGATAAACCCAGAATCGGAGAGGAAGAATTTTATATTCTATCTCCTGGTCTCTTGTTTGTTGGTAGAGATAAACCCAGAATCGGAGAGGAAGAATTTTATATTCTATCTCCTGGTCTCTTGTTTGTTGGTAGAGATAAACCCAGAATCGGAGAGGGAGAATTTTATATTCTATCTCCTGGTCTCTTGTTTGTTGGTAGAGATAAACCCAGAATCGGAGAGGAAGAATTTTATATTCTATCTCCTGACGAAAAGGAAACTCAAAGTGGAATCTCCACTTAGAGAACTCATCTCAACAAAAGTAATATGAGGATCTTAATTATTTTTATAACAATTAAGAATAAATTATTCACATAATCAGTTTTCATTTAGAATAATCAACTGATATCGGGTTATCCTGAAATATCCTATACAAGATTCTCTGGGAACTTCCCGTTTTACATAGGTTATCCCGAACGTATTACGGATAATACTTTTTCAGGAACTTCCCATTTATTGGCATCATCAATATGTTACCATCTTGAGTAATTAGGCGATATGCACCGTTTGAGTAGACTGTTTCTATCACGAACGGTCCTTCCCATTTAGGTTCAAACTTTCCTTTCTTTTTGGAAGTGAGAATCATAGGTCTTCGAACAGCGAGGACTAGATCTCCTTCTTTAAAGCTTCGTCGTCGGACCTTTTTATCGAAAGCCCGAGAAATTCTAGCTTGATAAAACTCGGTTTGTTGTTGAGCTTCTAAGCGTTTCTCATCTAACATCTCTAATTCTTCGAGACGTTTCTGATGATGTTCTTCCATTGTCATTCCCGTTGTAAGAGCGATACGAAGGGAAGGAATCTGTATCTCCAATGGAAGGACGGCTTCACATCCATATGTTAAATCATACGGGGTGGCTCCGGTAGGCGTGCGGACAGTCGTACGATAAGCCCAGAGAGCTTCACCGAGTTTATCGTCCTAATCTCGTTTATTGGTTTTTACCAATTTTGCCAGAATTTTGATGATAGTTTTGTTAAAAGCTTCGGCCAATCCATTAGCTGTAGGATTATAAGCAGTCGACGAAACGTCCTTAATCCCGAATTTACCACAGAATTTGATAAATGCGTTGCTCACGAACTGAGGACCGTTGTCGTGCACTATTCGTCTTGGCACACCATACCGATATATGATATGGTGTTTGATGAATTTGATAACATCAGTCGTCTTTACTTCTCTAAGTGGAACTGCTTCCGCCCATTTCGAGAAATAATCGGTGATTGCCAAAATGAAACGGTCCCCTTTAACCAAAGGCGGAAAAATTAGACCTACTATATCCATTCCCCAAGTTTCGAACGGCCACGATGTCGCCGAAGGATGTAGATATTCAGGGGGTATGTGCATATAATTTGCATGCAATTGACACGCTTCACATTGTCGTGCGTAGTCGACTGCGTCTTTTACCATAGTTGGCCAGTAATACCCGATTCTCCTAAGTCGATCACAGAGTTTGGGGTCGGGCTGATGTGCACCGCATATCCCACTATGCGTCTCTTTGAGTGCTTGTTCCGCTTCTTTGCCGAATAGACAACGAAGTAAAAGACCATCATACGATCGTCGATACAACATTTGCGCTGTGGCGTTGTAGTAAAATCTCGGCGCTCTTCGCCGAATCGATTCCCTTTCTCTTACATCTTCAGGTAATATACCATGTAAGACGTAGTCGATAATGGGAAATCGCCAATCTCGAACTTCGGGTTCAACTCCAGTTGAGTATACTTCTTTAGCGTTCGAATCGTAGATTGGAACAATAAGCTGGTGAGTCCTCACTGTAATCAATTCCTCTATTTCGGGAGGTTGAGCCAAGGATACTGATAATGTTGCCAATGCGTCTGCGTATGTGTTTTGGAGACGCGGAACGTACTCGATGAAAAATTCTTCAAACGAGCT
>NW_017974067.1:0-7916 GCF_001876935.1 Asparagus officinalis
CTTTATTATGATTCGTCATTCCATTTGAAATGATTGACCACAATACTCATAGGATTTTTGGCAAACCCTAAGCCATCAATGGGTTTTATGAGCCTTTACCGACTACCGTTTGAGTCGGGCTAGCATGCGGATTGTCTGAATCCGTTCGCATGTAACGTTATGCTCGGAGATTGAATTCTCCGAGACTTTGTGCTATGATGTCGAATACATAGACTTAACCATTTGTTACGGGAATAGGCTACCCGGCGACACGTGTTAGGTGTTGACTTTAGGATTTTTGGCTAACCCCCAGCCTTCAACGGGTTTGATTAGCCTTTACCGACTACCGTTTGAGTCGGGCTAGCATGCGGATTGTCGGAATCCGTTCCGCATGTAACGTTGTGCTAAAGGAATGAAATCCCTTAGACTTGATGCTACGACTTAGAATACGTAGACTTCACCATTATTATGGGAATAGGCTACCCAGCAACGTGTTTTAGACGCTGACTTATCCCTACTTAGGCTTCGGGATAAAATTCCCCAGAATCGAACTCTGGTGTCTTTTTCTTCGGAGAAAGACTAAACCGGCGACGCGTGTTAGGCGTCGGCATATCCTTTCTTAGGATTCAGGATGAAATTCCCCATGCGTGTAAGGCATGGATTCTGGTGTTATTAATAACAACCTGTCACAATGTTGAATATGCGAACGGGTGTTCTTTTGTGAACGGGTGTTCTTTTTAACAGTTAAGAACTAACCGGCAGCACGTGTTAGGCGCAGACTTATCCTTACTTAGGTTTTAGGATAGAATACCCCAGAATCGAACACTGGTGTCTTTTTGTGCGGAAAAAGACTAAACCGGCAGCGCGTGTTAGGCGCAGACTTATCCCTGCTTAGGATTCGGGATAAACTTCCTAGGATGAATCCTAAATTGACAAACTTTGGAAAAGATCAATGCGGGAAAGGAAGAATTTTATATTCTATTTCCCGGTCTTCTTTTAGGGTGAAGGCGAACCCGAAAACAAGGAAGGAAGAATTTTATATTCTATTCCCTGATTCTGGAAAGGAAGAATTTTATATTCTATTTCCAGCGAAGAAGAAACTAGAAGTGGGGTGTCCACTCCGAGAATCTGGAAAATTTAGATAAACTTGCCTTTTATAGGATGGGTTATCTAAACTGAAAATGGGTTCTTCGTTTATCGAAGTGGAATTTCAACTTTGGCTATAACCATGGGAAGGCTTGACCAAAGAGAAAGAGAAGGGAGTTCTTTCGTTTATCGAAAGGGGACTCCGAAATGAAAATGGACCTCTTGTCTATGGAAAGAGTCAAGAGGGCCAGATGGATACTTTTGGTGGACTCACTGTCAATTGAAACTGATCAGTGAGGGATTTTGGTGGTGACAATGATTTTGGGTTATCCTCTAGAATATTAAGTGTAATATTCTTCAAGGAACTTCCCGGTAAACGAGTTATCCTGAATGTACTAGGGATAGTACTTTTTCAGGAACTTCCCATTTATTGGCATTAATTGCCTGGCGCCCTCTTGAGTAATCAGGCGATATGCGCCGTTTGAATAGACTGTGTCTATTACAAACGGTCCTTCCCATTTGGGTTCGAATTTACCTTTCTTCTTGGAGGTGAGAATTATTGGTCGGCGAGCAGCGAGGACCAGATCTCCTTCCTTGAAGCTTCTCTGTCGGACTCTTTTGTTAAAAGCCCTTGACATCCTGGCTTGGTAAAACTCGATGTGTTGTTGAGCCTCCAAACGCTTTTCATCCAGCCTCTCGAGCTCTTCGAGACGCTTCTGATGTTGTTCCTCCGTCGTCATCTCCGTTGCGAGGGCGATCCGAAGGGACGGAATCTGAATTTCCAGCGGTAGCACAGCTTCACATCCGTATACCAGCGAATACGGGGTAGCTCCCGTAGGCGTGCGTATGGTGGTGCGATAAGCCCAGAGTGCTTCACCGAGTTTATCGTCCCAGTCTCGTTTATTGGTCTTCACGAGCTTGGACAGGATCTTAATGATCGTCTTGTTAAACGCTTCAGCTAATCCGTTCGCAGCGGGGTAGTAAGCTGTCGACGAAACATCTTCGATTTTGAACTTGTCGCAGAATCTGACGAAGGCATTGCTTATGAACTGTGGACCGTTGTCATGAATGATCCTTCTTGGCACGCCGTGTCGGTAAATGACATGATGCTTGATGAAATTGATGACGTTGTTCGTCTTCACTTCTCTAAGCGGAATCGCTTCAGCCCACTTTGAGAAATAATCTGTGATCGCGAGGATGAACCGATCACCTTTGACTGAAGGGGGAAAAATAGGACCGACTATGTCCATGCCCCAAGTCTCGAACGGCCAAGACGTGGTTGACGTGTGCAACTGCTCTGGCGGTTGATGCATATAATTCGCATGTATCTGGCAAGCGTGGCATTCTCGTGCGTATTCGATTGCGTCACGAACCATCGTTGGCCAGAAATATCCCATCCTCCTGATGCGATCATACAGTTTAGGACCGGGCTGATGCGCACCACATTCTCCTTCGTGTGCTTCCTTAAGAACTTCCTTTGCTTCTCTGTTCGAAAGGCATCGGAGTAAAAGACCGTCGTACCCTCTACGGTATAATGTATGGGTTTCAGTATTATAGAAGAATCTTGGAGCTCTTCGGCGGATTGATTCCTTTTCTTTTACATCCTCTGGCAAGATACCATATTGGACGTAGTCGATGATAGGAAAACGCCAATCTCGGGACTCAGACCCAATTTGAGTTGAATTCACCTCTTTGGCGTTCACGTTTCTATCCTCTTCTTCTTCAATCTCCGTACTGTATATGGGTACGCAGAGTTGATGCGTCCGTACTGTGACTAACAGCTCAGCTTCGGGAGGCTGTGCCAGTGATACTGCTAGTGCCGCCAGTGCGTCTGCATAAGCGTTCTGGAGACGAGGGATGTATTCAATAAAGAATTCTTCGAAAGATTCTGCCATTTTGATGGCTTCCTGGTGGTACGGGATCAGGTCTTGATTCCTGACTTCATACTCACCGCGAACTTGGTTGACTATCAATTGCGAATCTCCAAAAGCTTCGAGATATTCGACCCCCAGCTCTTTGGCGAAACTGAGTCCAATGAGAAGCGCGTTGTATTCGGCAACATTATTGGAGCACGGACTAGTCAACGAATAAGCCCGAGGCATCACGTGCTTTCCAGGGGAGATTAAGACGACTCCAACTCCAGAGGAAACTGTAGGACATCCCGGGGTTATTACTCTATTAACTGCCCTTGAGGCACCATCGAAGTATAATTGCCATACTTGTTGGTGTGATGTGGTGTTAACCTCGTGGGTTTCATCCGGCAAGTCATCATATACTTCTGCCGTATCTGTGGTCGGGTTTGCCGCCAAAAGGTCACAAATCGCCTGTCCTTTTATCGACTTCTGCTGCTTGAAGTGCAAATCGTATTGGGACAAGAGAAGGGCCCACTTCGCTAGACGCCAATTCATAGAGGCCGGTTGCGTCATAAACACCCGTACTGGATTAACGTTGGAGATAACGTAGATCGTCTGTCCCACTAGGTAATGCCGCATCTTTTGCATCGCAAATACCAATGCAAGGCATTCTTTCTCAATCATCGGATATCGAGACTCAGCGCCTACCAAGGTCCGACTGAGGTAATAAACTGCCTGTTCGTGACCGTTATCATCGTCTTGCGCTAGTAAGGCACTTATCGAGTGGTTCATCGCCTTGAGATAAATCAAGAACGGTTTACCAGATTTCGGTGCAACGAGAACAGGAGGGTTCGCCAGATATGTTTTGATATCTTCGAACGCTTTTTGGCAGGCATCATCCCAGATGAATGATACTCCTTTCTTGTTCAGCTTAGAGAACGGTTGGCACTTCCCAGAAAGATTTGAGATGAAACGCCGGATATAAGCTAAACGCCCTTGCAATCCTCTGAGTTCTCTCAGATTCCTCGGGGGCTGCAATTCATGTATCGCCTTCACCTTATCAGGATCGATATGTATACCCTTAGTGGTGACGACGAACCCAAGAAATTTTCCGCTGGACATTCCAAGAAATGATTTAGTGGGGTTCATCTTCAACTGATGACTCCTCATGAGATCGAACATTGTCTTCAAATCCTTGATGTGATCTTCCTTGTTGCGGCTTTTCACAACCAAATCATCAACGTAACATTCGACTGTTTTCCTGAGATGTTCTTGGAAAATCTTAGTCATCGCTCGCTGGTATGTGGCACCGGCATTCTTCAGGCCGAAAGGCATCACCGTATAGCAGAAAACGCCGAGGGGTGTTCTAAACGCCGTATGCTTCTCATCCTCTGGATGCATCTTGATCTGGTTATATCCCGAAAATCCATCCATGAAGGACATCCTCTCAAATCCACATGTATTGTCGATAATGACATCCGTGATCGGGAGAGGGAAATCGTCTTTCGGACATGCTTCATTCAGGTTCCTGAAGTCGATGCAAATCCTGATTTTGCCATTCTTCTTCATGACGGGAACGATGTTGGCTAACCAGTCTGGATGTTGTTCCTCTCGGATAAATCCTGATTCGATCAACTTCTTAACCTCTGCCTCAATGGCTTCCATAATCTGCGGACGAAACCGTCTTTGCTGTTGCTTGACAGGTTTGGCATCCGGCTTGATATCGAGGCGGTGCATTGCGACATTGGGGTCGAGCCCTGGCATGTCTTCATAATTCCATGCGAAGACGTCGATATATTCCCTGATGAGAGCAATCAATTCCTCCTTCTCATCTGGGGGAAGACTGTCGCTGATGAATATAGGCTTTGGGTTAGCTTCATCACCCATGTTAATCTGGACTATTTTATCTTCAGTGGGTGGTTCTCTTTGCTCGAACCTATCGCCATACTGCATATTCAGATGGTGAACCCACGGGTCTTCCCATGTTGGCATTTGATCGTCGTCTTCCATGGTGGATGGATCAGCTGTAGTCATGTTCGCCATTAGGGTTTTGAAAACTTCTCCCAGACTTGTATCGGAGTCCCACTCTGAAGCATCGGGAGAGTATCCCTTCTTGGCTTTGTTAGCAATTTGATCGATAATTTGCCAACCACATTCGTCATCTGATGAAACATAACCTAAGCCTCGCCCATATTTATAATAATCCTCAGGTTTACCTTTTGGTACATATACTGCTTTGGCTGGATTACGAGGACCTCGATCGAAGTATAAACCTTCTCCGAGTGTGAAATCGTAGCCCTGCTTTTCCATGAGCTTGCGCGCTTCTGGACTATACTTGGATAGATGTCGACCAGGTTTGTCATCATCTTCGTCTTCACTTAGGAAATGATCTGGTAACGGAGAGCTTTTTCCTTTACCGTAAATCACTTCTTTAGCACCTCTTACTTTGTTCGGGATGACCATGGTTGTTCCGAAAGAATGCTGGAGGTGTTCCTTCGTTACATAGGATGATCGGATCGGCATATACAACTCAGGATTGTCGTACAGCTCTTTTATCACATCATCAAGAGACAAGGAGTACTCTAAATCATCTTTTATTGCAATATCGGCAAGTTGCCAGTTACAACCTCCATCTGACGATTGTTCATCGTCAAGATTGATTACAAAGGGTACAATGTCATTTAAAACAAAACCGCCATTGTAATCGAATCCGGCTTCAGAATCAGCTTCTTCTCCGCTGTCTGTGCCCTGGGCCGATGGTTCAGTATCGGATTCGTTACCATAAAGGAGAGAATCGGTGAAATAATTCTCATACCCCTTGAATGGTTGCTTATCCGCGACCACCGTCCTAACCTCATTGTCAGTGTCGACATACTTCAAACACTGATGGAGAGTAGAGGGAATTATCACGTTACTATGGATCCAAGGCCGACCCAATAGTAAGTTGTACGAAGTCTCCGCATCGATCACATAACACGTGACTTCTGTCTTCAGATCTCCCATCTGGCACTTCACCCGGATCTTACCCAAGGGTCTTGACCCACTAGTGTTGAATCCATAAATAACAGTGCCTGTGGACGCCAACTTGCTTACTGGGATGCCGAGGAAATGCATCAATCGAAGCGGCATAATACTCACAGCAGAACCCGGATCCACTTGGATTCGGTTGACTTGGCTGGAGCCAATGTATCCGACGAAATATAACGGCCGATCGTGGTTCGAATTCTTCGTCTGCATATCTTCTTTGGTGAAAGTAATGCAGGGAAGGTTCTTAGTCGCTATGTTGCACTGTTGACTCAGCGGTTCTGGCTGTTCAGGTATCGGCTTGACTTGAGTCAGAAATACCTCTGCATTGGCCAAAGCTTCTTGTAGGGCCTCCCTGGTTTCTTTGGATAATCGCAGCAACTCATACAGCGTTATCCGTGCAGGAATGTTGGCTAATTGCGCCATAATGTCGAAGCTATGCGGAGTCTTCGAGCTTTCCGGTTTGTCTCTTCCAATTGGACGACTGAAACGAGACTGCTTCGGATTCTGTACCTCTTGGGGATTCTTCTCTTTTGGTTTATTCACCGGTTGTCGTAGAGCTTCTTTACCCGGTGTGGGACTTGCAATCACTCCCATCTCCGTGAGAGTTTTGGCTGGTCCCCGCTTGTTCACCCCCTGCTCACTAGGTGGCGGATAATTGTAGTGGTATTCATTTCCGCTCCGTGTCGCAAAAGCTTCTTGTTCTTCTTCAGAGAGCAGGAAAGTGGAGATTCTTTCGTCATCTTCCCCTGGGATAGCAGAGACTCCATAACAAGACTTCCCTTTTCCTTTAGACTTCCTCCCGGATGACGAACCGGCCCATTGTTCATCTCCAATCAGATCTGGATGAACCCAAAGGATTTCGCCATTTGGGGTTGTGTGCGGCACAAGTCCCTTTTGGCGCTGTCCGTGCGGATCGTCATTCACCGTCTTCATCCCGACTTTGGTGACGCGTTTTGGCTCGAACCAAGTTGTAGGCACCGACCCAAAACTGATTGACACTGCGTTGGCCCCCACATTCTTGGCTGGTTTCGGGGTTATGACTCCTACGTCGATTAACGCCTGGATCTTGTCCTTGAGGTGGTAGCATGATCTCGTAGGGTGGTGGATTCTGACTTGTATTTAACAGGAGTTTTTGTTGAGAATGACCCCGTTGAGCCGGCTATGGGACCAACTACACCAGTTGATACACCCCCAGCCGTTACACCTCCATCACCCCCAGTGACTCAAGAGGGTATGAATACTATTTATTTACTCTTCAAAGTCTTTTTTCTGACGGTTTTATCTTTATCTTTTATCGTGCAGGACCTTCTTCTCGTCTTCATATTCTGGCAAGGGAGTTGTTATCTGATGATGATCCTGAGAGGATTGTCATCTGTATAGAAGTCCGCTCCTTCTTCTCTTTCATGAATGCTATGATTGGCAAGCTTTTCCATGGTGGACTTTCTCTTCGCCAATTCAAGCCTTTCCTTGATTCTAAAGTCAATTTGATAAGGGAAGCGGGACATCCAGATTTGGCACAGGCTATAGTTGATGACCTTGATTGCCTAGAGCATGAGCTTCAGATGTTTCGTGAGCTCCGAGATGCAGGTGCCTCCTCATTTATTGCTACCGAGCTGGACACCCGCTTACAGTCATCACGCGAGACTCAGATTTTTGCTGAGCTCGAGATTCAGATGCAGCGGGGCCGAGTAGATCGAGTTAAGACGAGTCTTGCTACTAAATTATCTTCGCTTGCCGAGCTCGATCTTTCTATTACCTCCTGTGCGACCGAGATAGACCAGCTCAGAAGAACACTCCGTGAAAAAGAGGAGACTTTGGATATTCTTCATATGACGAAAGCACAGGACCAGCAAACCCGCACGGCTTTATCTGACGAGTTGAGATCCCTGGAACAGAAGCTAGCCGAGACAGAAGAGATTGCTGCGAGGACTTCAGCCACCACCGAGGAGTCTATCAGGACTGAACTTAGAC
>NW_017974068.1:0-6239 GCF_001876935.1 Asparagus officinalis
TGCGGGTTTCGACCCTGGCGTTTTGATATTGTAACGCGGGTTTCGACCCTGGCGTTTTGATGTTGTGACGTGGGTTTCAACCCTGGCGTTTTATTGTTGACACACGGGGAGGATCACCACGTCTTGGTGTTGATATACGGGGAGGATCACCGCGTCTTGGTGTTGATATACGGGGAGGACCTCCGCGTCTTGCCTTGAAGAGATTATCAACAAGTAATCTCTTTTGTCATAGCGTTGCAAAGATCATTGTCTTGTAATCTTCATCTTGGCTCCTTGAGAATATGAGAGTCGTCAGATTGTAACTCCCGATGTTGATTGTGAATGCTGTTGAACTAGAGCTCCCATCGGTTGTCGTGAAGGTCGTCAGATTGTAACCTTCAGCGATCTACGTGAAAGCTTCAAATTGCAGTCTTCTGGAAGTCGTCAGATTGTAACTTCCATCATCAGTGTTTGATAGGGGATAAGCTATCTATTGTGATTTTTAGACAGCCTACACCTACTTTCAAATCGGACTTCCCTTTCGATAAACGAAAGGCCTCCACCCCCATTAAACGACCAAGCCTATAAAACTTCCTTGTCGTAAAGGAGTCGTTCTATGCACTTGCTTTGAAGGCATCTTGGTTGAAGGGATCTGCCACGTAGGACCTTTGTGAAGGTATGCGTCATAATCCTGCTTCTGGAATGCGGGGGTGGACCCCTGTGTTTTGGACTTGAGACGCGGGGCTGATTTCGGCGTTTTGGATTTGAAACCCGGTTGTGACCTTGGCGTCATGATTTTTGTAACGCGGATTTGACCTTGGCGTTTTTAAAGTTAGAACCCGGGTGTGACCTCAGCGTCATGATTTTTGCAACGCGGGTCTGACCTCGGCGTTTTGTCTTGAGACATGGAAGTGGCTTCCGTGCATTTTTGACTAAGTCTTTGAAACTTGTCTTTAGCTTATCTGTTTCAAGTCTCGGCTCACGTCCATTAAGTTGATGGGCCTTCAAACATAGGATTTTTGGCAAACCCTCAGCCATCAACGGATTTGATAAGCCTTTACCGACTACCGTTTGAGTCGGGCTAGCATGTGGATTGTCTGAGTCCGTTCCACATGTAACGTTGTGCTAAGAGAATGAACTCTCTTAGTCTTGATGCTATGATTTTGAATACATAGACTTTGTCATTTTGACGGGGAAAGACTAACCGGCCACTTGAAACACTGAAAGAAAATTCATTGGCTTATCCCTACTTAGGATTCAGGTTAAAATTCCCCATGCGTGTAAGGCATGGATTCTGGCGTTATTAATAACGACCTGCTACGATATTGAATACGTAGGCTTTGCTATTATTACGGGAATAGGCTACCCGGCAGCATGTGTTAGATGCAGACTTATCTCAAATTAGGGATCGAGATAAATTCCCCCAGGCATGAATCCTGGTGTCTTTTTCACGGCGAAAGATTAACCGGCAACGCGTGTTAGGCGTAGACTTATCTCTAATTAGGGATCGAGATAAAGTCCCCCATGCGTGAAGGCATGGATTTTTGGTGTCGTTTCTTCCTGTGTGGCTTGAAACACCGAAAGAAAGTTGGAAGCGCCAGAGGTGTAATATTAACTTGGCATGAATTTTCACTTAGAGTGAAATTCAGAAATTTTCTTTATTATCACTAGGATAATTCCAGAAAATCTTTAATCCGCTGGGGATTTTATAATGAAAACTTGTTATTCTTGTTGAAAAAGGATTAACAAGTTCATTGGGGGGGGTTGACTGTTAGAGGTGTGATGTTAACCTAACAATATTTTTATGGACCTATCGCTCCTTGAAGAGAGTCGATAAGTTGATTTGGTCGTCAGAGGTGTGGTGTTAACTTGACGAGTTTGTGGACCTATCGCTCCATTGAAGAGAGTCGATAAGCGGATTTTGTCAGAGGTGTAGTGTTAACGTGACAAGAAAGATATTGCTATGGAAGCAATTTTGAGAACTTATCGCTCAATTGGAGAGAGTCGATAAGTTGATTTGGTCGTCAGAGGTGTGGTGTTAACTTGACGAGTTTGTGGACCTATCGCTCTATTGAAGAGAGTCGATAAGTTGATTTGGTCGTCAGAGGTGTGGTGTTAACTTGACGAGTTTGTGGACCTATCGCTCCATTGAAGAGAGTCGATAAGCGGATTTTGTCAGAGGTGTAGTGTTAACGTGACAAGAAAGATATTGCTATGGAAGCAATTTTGAGAACTTATCGCTCAATTGGAGAGAGTCGATAAGTTGATTTGGTCGTCAGAGGTGTGGTGTTAACTTGACGAGTTTGTGGACCTATCGCTCTATTGAAGAGAGTCGATAAGTTGATTTGGTCGTCAGAGGTGTGGTGTTAACTTGACGAGTTTGTGGACCTATCGCTCCATTGAAGAGAGTCGATAAGCGGATTTTGTCAGAGGTGTAGTGTTAACGTGACAAGAAAGATATTGCTATGGAAGCAATTTTGAGAACTTATCGCTCAATTGGAGAGAGTCGATAAGTTGATTTGGTCGTCAGAGGTGTGGTGTTAACTTGACGAGTTTGTGGACCTATCGCTCTATTGAAGAGAGTCGATAAGTTGATTTGGTCGTCAGAGGTGTGGTGTTAACTTGACGAGTTTGTGGACCTATCGCTCCATTGAAGAGAGTCGATAAGCGGATTTTGTCAGAGGTGTAGTGTTAACGTGACAAGAAAGATATTGCTATGGAAGCAATTTTGAGAACTTATCGCTCAATTGGAGAGAGTCGATAAGTTGATTTGGTCGTCAGAGGTGTGGTGTTAACTTGACGAGTTTGTGGACCTATCGCTCTATTGAAGAGAGTCGATAAGTTGATTTGGTCGTCAGAGGTGTGGTGTTAACTTGACGAGTTTGTGGACCTATCGCTCCATTGAAGAGAGTCGATAAGCGGATTTTGTCAGAGGTGTAGTGTTAACGTGACAAGAAAGATATTGCTATGGAAGCAATTTTGAGAACTTATCGCTCAATTGGAGAGAGTCGATAAGTTGATTTGGTCGTCAGAGGTGTGGTGTTAACTTGACGAGTTTGTGGACCTATCGCTCTATTGAAGAGAGTCGATAAGTTGATTTGGTCGTCAGAGGTGTGGTGTTAACTTGACGAGTTTGTGGACCTATCGCTCCATTGAAGAGAGTCGATAAGCGGATTTTGTCAGAGGTGTAGTGTTAACGTGACAAGAAAGATATTGCTATGGAAGCAATTTTGAGAACTTATCGCTCAATTGGAGAGAGTCGATAAGTTGATTTGGTCGTCAGAGGTGTGGTGTTAACTTGACGAGTTTGTGGACCTATCGCTCTATTGAAGAGAGTCGATAAGTTGATTTGGTCGTCAGAGGTGTGGTGTTAACTTGACGAGTTTGTGGACCTATCGCTCCATTGAAGAGAGTCGATAAGCGGATTTTGTCAGAGGTGTAGTGTTAACGTGACAAGAAAGATATTGCTATGGAAGCAATTTTGAGAACTTATCGCTCAATTGGAGAGAGTCGATAAGTTGATTTGGTCGTCAGAGGTGTGGTGTTAACTTGACGAGTTTGTGGACCTATCGCTCTATTGAAGAGAGTCGATAAGTTGATTTGGTCGTCAGAGGTGTGGTGTTAACTTGACGAGTTTGTGGACCTATCGCTCCATTGAAGAGAGTCGATAAGCGGATTTTGTCAGAGGTGTAGTGTTAACGTGACAAGAAAGATATTGCTATGGAAGCAATTTTGAGAACTTATCGCTCAATTGGAGAGAGTCGATAAGTTGATTTGGTCGTCAGAGGTGTGGTGTTAACTTGACGAGTTTGTGGACCTATCGCTCTATTGAAGAGAGTCGATAAGTTGATTTGGTCGTCAGAGGTGTGGTGTTAACTTGACGAGTTTGTGGACCTATCGCTCCATTGAAGAGAGTCGATAAGCGGATTTTGTCAGAGGTGTAGTGTTAACGTGACAAGAAAGATATTGCTATGGAAGCAATTTTGAGAACTTATCGCTCAATTGGAGAGAGTCGATAAGTTGATTTGGTCGTCAGAGGTGTGGTGTTAACTTGACGAGTTTGTGGACCTATCGCTCTATTGAAGAGAGTCGATAAGTTGATTTGGTCGTCAGAGGTGTGGTGTTAACTTGACGAGTTTGTGGACCTATCGCTCCATTGAAGAGAGTCGATAAGCGGATTTTGTCAGAGGTGTAGTGTTAACGTGACAAGAAAGATATTGCTATGGAAGCAATTTTGAGAACTTATCGCTCAATTGGAGAGAGTCGATAAGTTGATTTGGTCGTCAGAGGTGTGGTGTTAACTTGACGAGTTTGTGGACCTATCGCTCTATTGAAGAGAGTCGATAAGTTGATTTGGTCGTCAGAGGTGTGGTGTTAACTTGACGAGTTTGTGGACCTATCGCTCCATTGAAGAGAGTCGATAAGCGGATTTTGTCAGAGGTGTAGTGTTAACGTGACAAGAAAGATATTGCTATGGAAGCAATTTTGAGAACTTATCGCTCAATTGGAGAGAGTCGATAAGTTGATTTGGTCGTCAGAGGTGTGGTGTTAACTTGACGAGTTTGTGGACCTATCGCTCTATTGAAGAGAGTCGATAAGTTGATTTGGTCGTCAGAGGTGTGGTGTTAACTTGACGAGTTTGTGGACCTATCGCTCCATTGAAGAGAGTCGATAAGCGGATTTTGTCAGAGGTGTAGTGTTAACGTGACAAGAAAGATATTGCTATGGAAGCAATTTTGAGAACTTATCGCTCAATTGGAGAGAGTCGATAAGTTGATTTGGTCGTCAGAGGTGTGGTGTTAACTTGACGAGTTTGTGGACCTATCGCTCTATTGAAGAGAGTCGATAAGTTGATTTGGTCGTCAGAGGTGTGGTGTTAACTTGACGAGTTTGTGGACCTATCGCTCCATTGAAGAGAGTCGATAAGCGGATTTTGTCAGAGGTGTAGTGTTAACGTGACAAGAAAGATATTGCTATGGAAGCAATTTTGAGAACTTATCGCTCAATTGGAGAGAGTCGATAAGTTGATTTGGTCGTCAGAGGTGTGGTGTTAACTTGACGAGTTTGTGGACCTATCGCTCTATTGAAGAGAGTCGATAAGTTGATTTGGTCGTCAGAGGTGTGGTGTTAACTTGACGAGTTTGTGGACCTATCGCTCCATTGAACGATGTGAACTCTCTCGAATCTGTTATAAAGATTCGAGGAGAATTACTCACTGATTGTGAGGTTTGAACTGGAACCCCCAGTCCATGATTGGACAGGACTGGCTCTTGGTGAATATGGATCTGGTTGAGATGCCTTGAATCCATAAACTTCTTATATCCGCCCCTCAACCTAGTCGCGCTACGCAGAGTATTCGGGGGTCTCGCTGCCCGGTCAGCAAGCCGGGGGTCCAGGGGGCGGCGCGCCCCTGGCCAGGGGGTCCGGGGGGGATGGTATACCCCCCGGCGGGGTTCGGGGCAGCGCCCCGAAGCTCCACGGTATACACCAGGCGCGGTATTGGATTTGGAACTTGGGACGCGAGGGTCGCGTTTGGCATCTGAGACGCGATGGTCGTGTTTAGCACCTGAGACGCGAAGGTCGCGTTTGGCACTTGAAACACGAGGGTCGCGTCTGGCACTTGAAACACGAAGGTCGCGTTTTGGTTTGGCGACATGAGGGTCGCGTTTGGTACTTGAAAGGCGAAGGTCGCGTTTTGGTTTGGCGACATGAGGGTCGCGTTTGGTACTTGAAAGGCGAAGGTCGCGTTTTGGTTTGGCGACATGAGGGTCGCGTTCTTCATTGTCGACGCGAGGGGCGTGTTTTGACTGGGAAACGCGAAGTTGAAGGTCGCGTTCAAGGTAGACTTGAGGTCCGCGTTTTGGAAGTAAAACGCGCCATTGAGGGCCGCGTTCAATCTGGTTCTCGCGAAGCTCATGTTTGGGCTCATAAACGCGGAGTTCAGGGTCGCGTTCAGGCTCACGAATGCGAAGTTCGCGTTGGTTGGAGGATCGATTTTCTCGAAGTTGTGCTCGTCGCTGAGACCTTCTTCTTCGACGAGCAGCGTTCTTCTTGGCCTGTTTCAAGGCTTTGGCAGCAGCGTTATCGGCGTTGATTGGATCTATCTCCGCCGTAGGCCTTTTACCTCCCATGACACGTCGTGTTGACGCGGGCGTGGAGTTTTCAACTCGTTGAATGAGTTTGGCAGAGGCAGAGCCCAGTCCTTCAGAGGAGGGGCTGTTTGATGAATTTTGGCCAAAGAAGAGGGCTTCCTTCGGCAT
>NW_017974068.1:7172-7898 GCF_001876935.1 Asparagus officinalis
TGTGGCTTGACGACGCGAGGGTCGCTGTGGCTTGACGACGCGAGGGTCGCCGTGGCTTGGCGACGCGAGGGTCGCCGTGGCTTGGCGACGCGAGGGTCGCTCACATTTCCAAAGTGGTGACGCGGGGATGACATCCGCGTCTCAGAATGAGCTATTTGACTTGTAGCTTCTTCTGTGGTGCATTGCAAGGACCGTTGTTCAGTAATCCTGGCTTTAACTGTTGTGGAGTGTGAAAGTCGTCAGATTGTAACTTTCACTGTAGATTGTGAAGACTGCTGAATAGAGTTTTCATCCGTCGTCGTGAAGGTCGTCAGATTACAGCCTTCTGGAAGTCGTCAGATTGTAACTTCCATCATCGGTGGTTGATGGGGGATAAGCTATCTATTGTGATTTTTAGACAGCCTACAGTACTCCCACTCCCATTTGGTCAAAGCTTCTTACAGTTAGGACCACAACCAAAATCTCCTCTCGATTCCTCCAATAAACGAGAGATCCACAAATCGAGCGGTCAAACCTTCCTACAGTTAGGATCGTCTCAAACATCCCACTCGGTCAAACCTTCCTACAGTTAGGGCCAAATCCAAAATCTCCTCTTGATTCCTCCAATGAACGAGAGGTCCATTTTCAAATCGAGTGATCAAACCTTCCTACAGTTAAGGTCATCTCAAACTCCCGCATGGTCAAACCTTCCTACAGTTAGGACCAAAACCACAATTCACTCTCGAT
>NW_017974069.1:0-4697 GCF_001876935.1 Asparagus officinalis
CAATCATTCCCTAAAGTTTTACATTTTTTAGAATTTATTTGATATTTTTAAACAGTGTTTTAAGATCAGCATATCAGCCTTTCTGCTGTGTCAGTTTTCGGTCGACCGCTCGTTTGTCCTTTCGTCAGCATGCAGCAGAAAGCTGGTTGGTCGACCGGTCCGGTCGACCGAGAGCTCCATCGGTCGACCGCACCGGTTGACCGACGATGATCCAGAACAGTTCGTAGTGTTTTTGCTCTCTGTCGGTCGACCGACGAAATTTCCGGTCGACCGACAATAGATCCGTTGGCTTCTAACGGCTATTTTTCTGAGCTGTTTGCTGGGGCTGTTTTTGTCTTTTGACTTGGGATTTTTAGCTGAGGTTTTGGAGAATATAAATACCCTCTTTGATCTCAGTTTTCAATATCTAAGAATGTTTTAAAAGAAGTTTTTAAACAAGTTTTAAATAAGGGTTTAAATGTGTTTAAGGGTTTATTTTGTTTGTGAAGAAGTTTTCACAAGTGGAGGAGATCATCTTCTTGTTTGGGCTTCAATCTCCATCTCTCCATCTTGTTATTCAGAGAAGAATCTCTAAACTCATTTCTAGCTATTTATTATTTTGTTTAAATTCTATTAAAGCTAGTTTTATATTGAGTTTAGATTTGATTTCACTCATTGTTACACACACCCACTTTGAGCTTATTGTATTTGCATTCATAATATATTAGGGTTGTGAGAGTTGTAACATTGAGTGTAGGCTTTTATTGTGTTTTCATCCATATTAGAGAACAATTTATATTTATTACATTGTGAGATTGTTAGGTTTTCGGTGAGCTAGAAACCGAGTGTATTGTGAAGTTTTCGGTGAACTAGAAAACCGATTGTGAGGAGTGACGTTGATCGGTGAGCGTTGAAAACCGATACTGTGAGGTGTAAACGTTATTCGGGTGAACGTAGAAAACCCGGTTGTGATAGTGGAATTCTCCCCGGGAGTGGGGAGCGGAGACGTAGGACGGAAGGTCCGAACTCCGTGATCATATTGCTTGTTTGAGTGTGCTTTGGCGTTCATTCATATTTATGTTCATATCTTATATCGCCATTGTCATTAGCTCATTATCTATATCATCCACTATCTTGTTTAGATTGTTCACCCCTTGTGTTGTTTATATATCCTTGCATATATTTCATCATATAGGATATATCACTTTGTGTATATTGCTTATTCTTGCTTATAACTATTGTATATCTATCTTGCAAGAATATAACTTGTTAATTAGTTTTTAATTGGCATTTAATCGGATTAGATTAGCATAAGACCCTAATCACCCCCCCTCTAGGGTCTAACAATTGGTATCAGAGCTTGGTGCTCTTTGATTTAAGGTCTAATCGCCTTGAGTTAAAGATCCAAGTTATCTTTTTGTGCTAATCTTGTTTTGATTGCATTTGTGTATCTTGCTTGCATACATTTTCAAATTATGGATATGAATGATGCATCTTGTTTAGGCTATGATTCTAGGGTTGCTCCTAAATTTAATGTTTTCCCCTATGCTCAATGGTGCTTTAGATTAAAAATATTTGTTCAATCTAAAAATATCGATTTATGGGAAATCATTGATTGTGCTTATATTGTGCCCACGTTGGAGAAATCCAAGTGGAGCAAACATGATAAAAAGATATTTATTATGAACAAGCTTATGTTAGAATTTTTATTAAATGCATTTGATTCATTTATGTCTAACAAGCTTGATTCTTTTGATAGCGCTTATACATTATGGAAATTCATAGAAGCGCATCAAGGAGACTTGGAGGCGATCCAACAAGCTTTGGAGGATCCGACTTCAAGTTCATACGGAGCATCATGCACACGGCCACTAGGCGATAACCCTAGTGAGGTTTGCGAGTTCGAAACCATTAATGATTTACAAAATGATACTGCTTCCTTTATAAATAATTATTTATGTTCTACTTCTAAAAATGCATATGTGCCTAAAAATGAAGATTTGAATCTTATGAATAAAAGCATTTCATCTTTAGATTCAACTTTAAAAACATGAATTAATAATCATAAGAAGCTTATGGATATGTATTCCAAGACTAAATCAAAATCATCCACTCATTATGCACACATGTATAGCAAAACTTATAAGTGTTCTATATGCGGCCGTAAAGGCCATTTAGCTAAGTTTTGCTATGATGCACATAAATCCTCCAAGACTAATATTTATTGTGCATCTCATAAGGCTTCTTCATCACATACACATGCACATGCACACTCTCATAAAGTTCATCATATGCATGCTCATGTGTATTCATGTGATCTTTGTGGTCGTTTTGGTCATTTGGCCAAATATTGTTTTGATTTAAAAATAAAATCTTATTTGCCAAATGTTTCTAGTAGGCCACATATTTTTAGATGTGATGTTTGTGGTAGATATGGCCACTTAGGAAAGTTTTGTTTTGATAATGTTTCACATTTGCAAAATAATCTTAAAAGACCATCTTTATTTGCAAATGTTCCTCGTGCACATCCACATGGTCAACATAACCAAATGCATCCTCTTCATTGCACTTATTGCAATCGAATGGGTCATTTGCATAACTATTGCTATGACCGGACCCGTACACTAAATGTGCCTAAGAGGGTTCATAACCCTAGGACCTTGAGTTTAAATGATAGGGGTCATGTCCCTAAATCTTTTGGTACCAAGAGTTCTTGGGTACCAAAACAAATTTGATTTTCAAACTAAGAATTTTAATGTTTTTATCCTTCTTTATCTTTGTTTTGAAAATTATGCTTTGAAATCTTTTTATATGAAAACAATTTTTAATTGATAAAATCTTTTGTTTTCATGATTATTTGTTTTGTTTTGATGAGAGGTTTGTACTTATATAACCCTCCGGATTTATTGCGTGTTTATTCCCAAATCATGTTTACCGGATGCTAGAATGATTATATGGGTTAGAACAAGCTTAAGAGCTTGATATATTATTGCCTCTCTTGAAATTCTTTTATCAAAGATTTTGTTTTGAATTATTGCTTCTATTTTTTATACATGGTTTTTAGGCTTGTATTTTGAGACACCTATTTATCATGACATATCATTATGTGTTCTCATTATCTAGTTTGTATGTGAGTGATATCTAGCATATCTTTCATTTATGCTTGCTCACATTTGTTTGCCGTGTTCATAATTGCACATATTCCATATGGCAATTTTATAGGGGCAGCAATCCCTATACTATGTGTTATACTCACCTATGTTTTATGATAGGGGGAGCTTTCGCTCTCTTATTCTTTTTGTCCCCTTTTTGATGTTGTCAAAGGGGGAGAAATATTGTGAGTATAGTCTTTCTTGTTTATATGCATGATCTATTATACTTTGTGTATTCATTTCTTTTTATGCATATATCTTTTTTGTAAATTGTTTGTCATCATCAAAAAGGGGGGAGATTGTTGGCCTCTTTGTTTTGATGATGTTTAACAAATAATTTACTACTAATGTTATTTGTCTAGTGTTTGTACATTCTTATATATTAGACAAACAACGTTGTTGGAGGTTGGATGGATTGAGCCTGCACGTTCATATCAAGAGGAGGTTGGCGGAATTGTGGAGTGAAGCATCGTACAATTCAAGTTAAAGATCCAAATTTAGCTTCATCCGCAACGTGTACCAAGTTGAGCTCAATGAAGATCAAGATCAAGCTTGGATAATTTAGTTTAGGATTTATATTATGTGTGTTAAGTACGTTAAGCTCAATAACTATACACACACATTTATTGGTTTCTTCATATATATATATATACATAAGTTTTGGTTTCTATGCATATATATAGTTTCTTCGTATATATATATAGTTATATATATACATACATGTGTTTTGGTTTTTATGATATTACATACTCTATTGTGTTTTAGTACTTATTGCATAGAATATGTAATTTTTTAAAAATATTGTATTATTAGTTTATAGACTTCAATATCAGTTCAGACATGTTTTACTAAGTCTATAGCAACATTTTACAAAGTTTTAAAAGTTAGTTTATGTCAAAACATCAAAATTCAAGTATATCATATTTTCATGTTTTGGACTATTTTGTAATATGATGATATTTTTCATTTGGGAAGTCCTTTTTCGAAACCAGTCGTTGTAGCATGTTTATTATCATGTCTACAATCATTCCCCAAAGTTTTATATTTTTGGAATTTATTTGATATTTTTAAACAGTGTTTTAAAATCAGCATATCAGCCTTTCTACTGTGTCAGTTTTCGGTCGACCGCACAGGTCGACCGCTCGTTTGTCCTTTCGTCAGCGTGCAGCAGAAAGCTGGTCGGTCGACCGGTCCGGTCGACCGACGATGATCCAGAACAGTTCGTAGTGTTTTTGCTCTCTGTCGGTCGACCGACAAAATTTCCTGTCGACCGACAATAGATCTGTTGGCTTCTAACGGCTATTTTTCCGAGCTGTTTGCTAGGGCTGTTTTTGTCTTTTGACTTGGGATTTTTAGCTGAGGTTTTGGAGAATATAAATACCCTCTTTGATCTCAGTTTTCAATATCTAAGAATGTTTTAAAAGAAGTTTTTAAACAAGTTTTAAATAAGGGTTTAAGTGTGTTTAAGGGTTTATTTAGTTTGTGAAGAAGTTTTCACAAGTGGAGGAGATCATCTTCTTGTTTGGGCTTCAATCTCCATCTCTCCATCTTGTCTTCCATTGAGAA
>NW_017974069.1:5529-6434 GCF_001876935.1 Asparagus officinalis
CATGCACACGGCCACTAGGCGATAGCCCTAGTGAGGTTTGCGAGTTCGAAACCATTAACGATTTACCTAATGATGAACTTGCTTGTGCTAGTAAAAAATTATTGCATGCCTTTAACAAATTGCAAAATTATTTTAATGATTTAAAAAGCAAGCATGATGTTTTAGAATCCAATCATGAGGAACTAGTGTCAAAATTAGATGACATTGCAAAAGAAAATACCATGCTTAAAGAAAATAATGACATGTTAATTTTGGAAAATAAAAAAGTAACCACATCTATAACTAGCTTATCTCATGAAAAAGATAATGCCAACTTAGAAGTAAAGAACATACAAAATGATACTGCTTCCTTTATAAATAATTATTTATGTTCTACTTCTAAAAATGCATATGTGCCTAAAAATGAAGATTTGAATCTTATGAATAAAAGCATTTCATCTTTAGATTCAACTTTAAAAACATGCATTAATAATCATAAGAAGCTTATGGATATGTGTGCCAAGACTAAATCAAAATCATCCACTCATTATGCACACATGTATAGCAAAACTTATAAGTGTTCTATATGCGGCCGTAAAGGCCATTTAGCTAAGTTTTGCTATGATGCACAAAAATCCTCAAAGACTAATATTTCTTGTGCATCTCATAAGGCTTCTTCATCACATACACATGCACATGCACACTCTCATAAAGTTAATCATATGCATGCTCATGTGTATTCATGTGATCTTTGTGGTCGTTTTGGTCATTTGGCCAAATATTGTTTTGATTTAAAAAGAAAATCTTATTTGCCAAATGTTTCTAGTAGGCCACATATTTTTAGATGTGATGTTTGTGGTAGATATGGCCACTTAGGAAAGTTTTGTTTTGATAATGTTTCACATTTACAAAATAATCTTAAAAGA
>NW_017974069.1:6935-8322 GCF_001876935.1 Asparagus officinalis
TAGGGGGAGCTTTCGCTCTCTTATTCTTTTTGTCCCCTTTTTGATGTTGTCAAAGGGGGAGAAATATTGTGAGTATTGTCTTTCTTGTTTATATGCATGATCTATTATACTTTGTATATTCATTTCTTTTCATGCATATATCTTTTTTGTAAATTATTTGTCATCATCAAAAAGGGGGAGATTGTTGGCCTCTTTGTTTTGATGATGTTTAACAAACAATTTTCTACTAATGTTATTTGTCTAGTGTTTGTACATTCTTATATATTAGACAAACAACGTTGTTGGAGGTTGGATGGATTGAGCCTACACGTTCATATCAAGAGGAGGTTGGCGGAATTGTGGAGTGAAGCATCGAACAATTCAACTTTAAGATCCAAATTTAGCTTCATCCGCAACGTGTACCAAGTTGAGCTCAATGAAGATCAAGAACAAGCTTGGGTAATTTAGTTTAGGATTTATATTATGTGTGTTTAATACATTAAGCTCAATATCTATACACACACATTTATTGGTTTCTTCGTATATATATATAGTTATATATATACATACATGTGTTTTGGTTTTTATGATATTACATACTTTATTGGTTTGTTCGTATATATTTATAGTTATATATATACATACATGTGTTTTGGTTTTTATGATATTACATACTCTATTGTGTTTTAGTACTTATTGCATAGAATATGTAATTTTGTAAAAATATTGTATTATTAGTTTATAGACTTCAATATCAGTTCATACATGTTTTACTAAGTCTATAGAAACATTTTACAAAGTTTCAAAAGTTGGTTTATGTCAAAACATCAAAATTCAAGTATATCATATTTTCATGTTTTGGACTATTTTGTAATATGATGATATTTTTCATTTGGGAAGTCCTTTTTCGAAACCAGTCGTTGTAGCATGTTTATTATCATGTCTACAATCATTCCCCAAAGTTTTATATTTTTGGAATTTATTTGATATTTTTAAACAGTGTTTTAAAATCAGCATATCAGCCTTTCTGCTGTGTCAGTTTTCGGTCGACCGCACCGATCGACCGCTCGTTTGTCCTTTCGTCAGCATGCAGTAGAAAGCTGGTCGGTAGACCGGTCCGGTCGACCGAGAGCTCCATCGGTCGACCGCACCGGTCGACCGACGATGATCCAGAACAGTTCGTAGTGTTTTTGCTCTCTGTCGGTCGACCGACGAAATTTCCGGTCGACCGACAATAGATCCGTTGGCTTCTAACGGCTATTTTTCTTAGCTGTTTGCTGGGGCTGTTTTTGTCTTTTGACTTGGGATTTTTAGCTGAGGTTTTGAAGAATATAAATATCCTCTTTGATCTCAGTTTTCAATATCTAAGAATGTTTTAAAAGAAGTTTTTAAACAAGTTTTAAATAAG
>NW_017974070.1:0-7871 GCF_001876935.1 Asparagus officinalis
CACCCGTGCATATGACGAGGAGCCAACCTTGATGATGACTATGTTAGAGGAATCGTCAAGTGTCATTTTTCTTAATGAGGAGAAGGTCATGCTGGATTTACTTACAGCGGGGGAGGCACATGTTGATAACAACACTTGGTACCTTGACAACGGAGCTAGCAATCACATGACCGGCCACCGAGACAAGTTCAAGGAGCTCGACGAGAACATCAAGGGAACCGTCAAGTTTGGTGATGGATCCGCGGTAGAGATTAAGGGAAAAGGCTCTATCCTCTTTCAGTGCAACAACGGCGATCAAAGGCTACTACCTGAGGTATATTATATTCCAAGTTTGAAATCTAACATTATTAGCCTTGGTCAGATGACTGAAGATGGGAGTAAGGCTGTTATTGCTGACGAGTTCCTGAGGGTGTTTGATAGGAACAGTGCTCTCTTGATAAGGGTGACACGTTCAACTAACCGATTGTACAGGATAGAGTTAAAAACTTGCAAGCCGGCATGTTTGATGGCGAATATTAACGATCCAGCTTGGTTATGGCATGCTCGCCTTGGGCATGTCAATTTCTTCGCCCTCAAGATGATGACTGATAAGAGGATGGCTTCCGGGTTGCCGAAGATCTTGCACCCGAATCAACTATGCGAAGGATGCCTCGTCGCCAAGCAAGCAAGACTACCATTCCCTTCGTAAGCAAATTTCAGAGCTCAGAAGCCACTGGAGTTACTACATGCTGACCTATGTGGTCCTATCACCCCATCTACACTTGCGGGTAACAGATATTTCCTTCTTGTTATTGATGATTTTAGCCGGTGGATGTGGGTATACATGTTGAAGGCCAATAGTCAAGCTTGTGAAACCTTCAAGAAGTTCAAAACAGAGGTTGAGAACGCATGTGACCACAAGGTGAAGACATTGAGGACAGATCGTGGTGGCGAGTTCTTGTCAAAGGAGTTCACCAAGTTATGTGAAGACTACGGCATCAAGCGTCATCTCACTGCACCATACACCCCGCAACAAAACGGTGTAGTGGAGAGGCGTAATCGCACGGTGATGGACATGGCGAGAAGCTTAGTTAAAAGCATGCATATGCCCGGAACGATGTGGGGCGAAGCGGTTAGACACGCGGTGTACATACTCAACCGACTACCAACCAAGGCATTGCACGACCACACACCCTACGAAATTTGGTTTGGTAAGAAATCCCACCTAGAACACTTGAGAGTTTTCGAATGTGTGGCGCATGTGAAAATTACAGGTCCTTCACACAAGAAACTCGACGACCGGAGCACGCCAATGGTGTATATTTGGGTAGAAGAAGGAAGCAAAGCGCTTCGCCTCTACGACCCTCAACACGGCAGAATTCATGTCAGCAGAGACGTCATGTTCGAGGAAGGAAAAGAGTGGGAATGGAGCGCCGATGGAGTCGAAAGATCACCCAACTGGGTGGTGTTCGCAGCGGAAGGGGAGACTGCAGCAACCGGCACAACAGCCGGCGCATTTCCAGCAGTCCAAATTAGACAGCAAACAAACCGAACTGCTGCAGCAGTCCCTGGACAACCTGCTGGCCGAACAGCCCCTGCAGGAACTCCTGCTGGCCGAACACTGACCGGAGATGAGCCTGGATAGCCGGTACACCAAGCGAGGCAGCCACCTGCTGCCCGAACCCTGTGTTACAATAATATATCAGCATATTCTGAATTATTTCGTTTCATCTTGCTTTTTTGGTGCAGACACTTGAACTGTCACATGCCCTTTCTTCTCTCATGTTGCTCTGTGGCCCCATTGCAGGGTTTATTGTAAGCATTTAACTTTATACTCTTTCTTATACTTCTTTGCAGATATGTCTCACGACACCTGCAATTATCACAAATCATTTCATTTAAGGCATTACGTCATGCAAAAGTGGTATACTCTTAATTGTTTTGTTCTTGGGTTTTGCCTTCAAATTCAACCCTATGTTGGTTTCTATAGTGACAAATGTCAGTCAAGATTTGGAAGGAGAAGACCATTTATATTGGTCGGATGTCTCTTTATCTGTTTAGCTGTGAGTACGGTAATCTCTATAAAGTTTTCTATGTTTGCCCTTGTGTTGTTTTACATCATTTGTTTACCTATATCTCAGGTGATTGTAATTGGATTTTCTTCCGATATAGGCTATGCCTTAGGTGATACCAAGGAGGATTGCAGGTGAAATTCTCTCTCTTACTTGTATTAGGCACGGTTTGGTTTTGGGGAGTGTGAAAAAGGAATTCCTTTCCTTGTGTTAGTTACTGGAGAGTAGTGGAGAGAAAAGAGCATTCCTAAATGGTGATCTCCAGGAAGAAGTGTATGTGGTTCAACCTGAAGGGTTCGTTGTGAAGAATCAAGAGCACAATGTCTACAAGCTTTCAAAGGCACTCTATGGTCTACGCCAAGCACCTCGGGCATGGAACACACGCCTCGACAAGTGCATGAAGGGCATCAGATTTGCAAGATGCACTCAGGAGCAGGCGGTATACACAAGGAGTAACAGAGGGGATACACTCATTGTTGGTGTGTACGTAGATGACTTGATCGTTACGGGCTCGAGGGCGGATGAGATAAAATTTTTCAAGCAACAAATGATGAAGGAGTTCGAGATGAGTGACCTTGGATTGCTTTCCTATTATCTTGGTATCGAGGTGGATCAGCGAGATGATTGTATTGCACTAAAGCAGGCGGCCTATGCGAAGAAGGTTTTGGGTCAGTTCGGCATGATGGATTGCAACCCGACACAATATCCCATGGAAGCAAAGCTAAAGCTTGGAAAGGATTCTAAAGGAACACCGGTGGACGTGACGGAATATAGACGCATTATCGGATGCTTAAGTTATCTAACTCACACCCGACCCGATATCACATATGCCGTGGGGATTGTGAGTAGGTACATGGAGCACCCTACAGTTTTGCATAGACAGGTTGTCAAGCATATTTTGAGGTACGTGAAGGGTACTATGTCCTACGGATTGGTGTACAAACGAGGTCGAGGCAATGAAGAGTTGGTGGGATTCACTGACAGTGACCTTGCGGGAGATGTTGATGATAGGCGCAGCACAGGCGGCATGGCATTTTATCTAGGTGACAGCTTGGTCACTTGGACATCACAGAAGCAGAAGATGGTGGCATTATCATCCTGCGAGGCAGAATTTATGGCGGCAACTGCAGCAGCGTGCCAAGGTTTGTGGTTGAGGAGTTTAATCAGCGAGGTGATTGGGAGTGAGCCCAAGCCGGTCACACTCTTCATCGACAACAAGTCCGCGATTGCTTTGATGAAGAATCCAGTTTTCCATGGAAGAAGCAAGCATATTGACACACGCTTTCACTTCATTCGTGAGTGTGTTGAGCGAGGAAATATTAAAGTGGAGTTCGTGAGCACGAGCGAGCAGCGAGCGGATATTCTCACGAAGGCATTAGCAAGGGTGAAGTTCATCGAGATGCGGGAGCTACTAGGAGTAAGGAACTTGGAGTCTCGTCCAGATTAAGGGGGAGAATGTGAGTTGTTAATCAGTCCGGATTGTTAGTTGAGTTCAAGTTAGTAGATAGAATTCTAGTTAGAATAGAATACTAGTTAGTAGAGAGTTTTCTAGTTATTGGATAAAGATTAGAGTTGTAATCTTATCCCTAAGTGTTTATATATTGAAATAGGCCGCTTTGGGTACAATGCAACAAATGCAATTTTTGCGTTTTGGATGGCTTTTGGAAACATCCTAGGGTACGCTTCTGGTTCAACTGGAGAATGGCACAAGTAAATATACATTCCTTTCCCGTTTATTGGTGAATTATTTGAGTTCAATTATAAAACATTCATGGATCCAATTCCATTAAATGTTCTGATTTACATAAACAAGTAATTGCGTTCTTTATTGCTTTTTTGTTTTAATTTTGACATCCTTTGGGTTAACCTTTGGCAGTTGGCTCCCTTTCCTTAATACGAGCGCCTGTTGTGATGCGTGTGCAAATTTGAAGGGAGCATTCTTAGTTGCTGTGGTAAGTTCTCGTGCTATCTTTTGATATTCCCACTCTATAATGAATAGTTTTCTATGTCTCATTCATACTTTAGGACAACTTTAAACTAGTATATGTGTAACAAAGGACTTGTGTTATAACAAAGGACAGAGAGAACAATTTAAAATCAACCATGTGTATGAGTGTAGGCATACATCAGTACATGTGCATGTGTTGTCATGCATGCTTAACGCTTGAACTTCAGAAGCAAGGATACAATAATATGTCATACCTAATTCTAGTCACTCCTTAGCTGATCATTCAGCAAAATGAACTACTTCCACATATTTTCCTTGCAGTCCTCATCAATTTAGTCTTCTTCTGTAGTTTGTTTTAGCAAATATTTTTGGTATACACATTTTCATAAGGCTCTTGGTGCAACCCAATTCTTGTACAATCCAATTCTTATTCTATGAAATATTAGTGCTCTTGGTTATCCTGGTTAAAAAAATGAAGTGGCAGGTCTTGTCCCCTGAATCAAAGTCTCGAAAGATTGACATTTCAAATCCCTTGTACTAATTTGTGATAAACATGAAGCTCGTGGCTGACTGATTTCTGTTCTGTAACTGTAGTAAGTACTGTGGCAGGTCTTGTCCCCTGAATCAAAGTCTCGAAAGATTGACATTTCAAATCCCTTGTACTAATTTGTCATAAACATGAAGCTCATGGCTGACTGATTTCTGTTCTGTAACTGTAGTAAGTACTAATTCTTCGTTGACTTGCAAGTTTTTCTCCTCTTATCCATGCTGGTTACATTAATCGTCGCAAAAGAAGTCCCTCTGTCTAGTATCCCTGGCAAAGGTGAAGAAGAGCACAGAGCAGAGTTCCTCGATATCTTCAGAAGTATCAAAAACTTGCCTCCTGGAATGCCTTCAGTACTTCTCATCACCGGTCTTACTTGGGTATGTAATTTAGGTTTTTTTAATCTTTAAAGAAGTTAGCATATCCAAGTTTAAGAGAATTTTATTTAATCTCATCATTTACATTTCACAGTTGTCGTGGTTTCCATTCATCCTGGTTGACACGGAGTGGATGGGCCGTGAAGTCTTCCATGGGAATCCAAAGGGAACACCATCGCAAATTGATGCCTTCGACAGAGGGGTTAGAACCGGTGCATTTGGTTTGCTATTAAATTCGGTAAGTACTTACAAAGGCTAACAATAAGGGTGACGCTACAGGCACACCCTTGGCCACACCCCTCTCGCTGCAGTGCAGAGGGCCCCATTTGAGATTTTTAAAAAAATCTCAAGTGGGGCCCCTGCACCGTAGCAAGAAATTCTTGTTACGATCTAACTCTCTTTCTGTGCTGCTGAGGTGCTGCCAAAATTTTCGCTGTGCACAACATAAACCAATGCTTGTGATTTCTGCATATGTCTTATTAGTAGTAAGGCTCTTCATTTTTCTTATTTTAGATTATTCTCGGGATTGGTTCTTTCACGATTGAGCCCCTTTGCCGAAAACTCACTCCAAGAATTGTTTGTGTGACAAGCAACTTTATGTTGTGCCTTGCAATGGTTGCCACTGCGATCATGAGGTAAGACTTGGAAAGCTTCTCTCCATCCTTGTATTGTTCCTCAAGAGCATTCCAGATTTCCTTTGCAGAGGGCTTATTGGTGTAAGCATCTGTCAGATGATCAGCTAGACAATTAAGGAGATAACTCCTACAGAAATAATCATCTTTATCCCAAGAGGCTTCAGACTCTGAGTCTTCTTCAAAGTCAGGTTTTTTCTCAGAAACCACATAGTAGATTTTTAGGAGTTGCATCCCAAAAATCACTTTTCGACGTCATGCGTTAAAATTAGATCCATCAAAGTTTTCTAACTTGAGACAGTCCACTCCAAGAGTCCTCGCAGGATCCATTAGTAGATCTAAAGTATTGCTTTAAGATTGCTGGAAATTATGGTTAAATTTTTCAATTAACTGTTGTGCGTTTGTGAAACGCTATGCTTAAAGCAATATTTGACCTCCGGTGTAAGGATCCCAAGGCCAAACTGCTTTCAGGAATATCAGTCATCATCTTGAGGGCGAAGAAATTGACATGCCCAAGGCGAGCATGCCATAACCAAGCTGGATCGTTAATATTCGCCATCAAACACGCCGGCTTGCAAGTTTTTAACTCTATCCTGTACAATCGGTTAGTTGAACGTGTCACCCTCATCAAGAGAGCACCGTTCCTATCAAACACCCTCAGGAACTCACCAGAAATAACAACCTTACTCCCATCTTCATTCATCTGACCAAGGCTAATAATGTTAGATTTCAAACTTGGAATATAATATACCTCAGGTAGTAGCCTTTGATCGCCGTTGTTTCACTGAAAGAGGATAGAGCCTTTTCCCTTGATCTCTACCGCGGATCCATCACCAAACTTGACGGTTCCCTTGATGTTCTCGTCGAGCTCCTTGAACTTGTCTCGGTGGCCGGTCATGTGATTGCTAGCTCCGTTGTCAAGGTACCAAGTGTTGTTATCAACATGTGCTTCCCCCACTGTAAGTAAATCCGGCATGACCTTCTCCTCATTAAGCAAAATGACACTTGACGATTCCTCTAACATAGTCATCATCAAGGTTGGCTCCTCGTCATATGCACGGGTGAGATGAGCTTCCTGTTCATTATTGCGGCGTTGCTTGTGACACTCCGACTGAAAGTGCCCGTATACTTCGCAATTGAAGCATTTGATGTTAGATTTGTCTCGACCACCGCTTGTGCTACTCTCCCCCTCCTGGCGAGCTGCACCTCCATGGCCGAAACCACCTCCTGGACGTCCTCCTCTGCCGCCGAAGCCGCCTCGGCCTGCCTGGCCGCCGTGCTCCCCTCCGCGGCCTCCGTGGTACTGCTGTCCGCTGCCGTGGTACTGCTGTCCGCTGCCGTGGTACTGCTGTCCGCTGCCGTGGTACTGCTGTCCGCCTCGGCCTCTTTGGCCACGGCCACGCCCACGACCGGCCCCGCGACCTCGTCCTCGACCGCTACCATCATTGGTTGTAGGTGTTGAGAGGAAGCCTCCGCCGTTCTTCTTGCTCCTTGCTTGCCACTCCGCATGCGTCAACAATAGGTGATCGTCGACGTTGTTTCGAAACACACGTGCCCTCTCCTCGTGGGCTTTGAGACGCCCGATCGCCTCCTCGAGTGTCATGTTGTCGATGTCCCCGAACTATTCAATCGTGGAGACGATAGTAAGGAATCTCTCTGGCACCGCCCGAAGAAGCTTTCTGACGACGTAGTTCTCCTCCATCTCGCCGCCTAAAGCCCGGATCTTGTTGACGACTCCTGTCAACTTCGTCGAAAAATCGTCGACGTTGTCATTCTCCTTCATCCGAAGAAGTACGAACTCGGACTTCAAGGTCTGCACCTTCGCGTTCCTCACACGATCCGCTCCTAAATGCATTGTTTTCAACGTCTCCCATGCCTCTTTTGTCGTTTGCTTCTCTGCGATCACCATCAAAGTCTCTTCAGGAATCCCCTGGTAGATGGCCGCCAACGCCATCTGATCCTTCCTGTGTTCCACGGACGCGCCTGCCGCGGGCTCAATGGCATCCCACACGTCTTGAGCCTTCATGTAGACTTTCATCTTGATTGCCCACGAAGCATAGTTGTCCCTCGATAACGTCGGGTATTGAAGAGTGAGCGAACCCACCTTGGTCGTCATCTTCTCCGAACTCATCATCTCTTCAGTTCTTGGTTGGTACTTAGGCATACACCGGCTCTGATACCACTTGTTGGCTTTTAGAATAGGATCGGCCTGAATCAGATCTAAAACTGAGTTGGAAAACCTGTAAACATTGTAGCAACCGAGCAAAACCTGGCAGATTTCTTGAGACCGAACTGCAGCAAAGACAGAGAGACAGAGGA